>NW_006239115.1:283163-324213 GCF_000226075.1 Solanum tuberosum | reverse complement strand
CTTTCTTTTGGGGCCCCCCCCCCCCCCATGTTGCTCGAACTCCTCAAAATTGTCGATTGGTGCGTGTCGGTTCCTCCAAATATTGGTACATTTTTGGAGGATTGACATAGGTGCATCAACATTTTTGGAGAGTCCGAGCAATATACTTAATAGTGTCAATCATTTGCCTTTATGTAGCTTTCTTTGTTTTGTTTCATTTTTGCCAGTCAAGTAACAAAATCTGGTAATTTGATGGCAGGATGAGGCAGTCAACTTACCAGAGTCTGTGGAGCAGCTACTGACTGATTATGCAAAAAGGTATACTGAAGTCAAGACACCACGTAAGCTAATATGGAAGAAAAATCTGGGCAGTGTAAAGGTCAGTAACTGTACGGTGTACTTGGGACTCGTGTGTCTTTCGAGATAGTCTACACAAACAGTTGATTTAAAATCTCTAGATCTGAGCTCTCTGTTCTCTACATCCTTTGATAAATAACCAAGTGCCTGACTGCATTGTTACCGCATTGTAGTTGGAGCTCCAATTCGAAGATAGAGCAATGCAGTTTAATGTTACTCCTTTGCATGCTTCAATTATTATGCAGTTTCAAGATCAGAAAAAGTAACTTCACAATCATCTTTGTATTTTTATTTTACCAATTGTTTCAGAAAAGTATTGGGAATGGATGTAAAGGTTATGTACACCTCATGTTGCAGGTGGATATCTAAGAATCTTGCAGCTGCAGTTGGAGTACCTGTTGATGTGTTGAATAGGAGGATAAATTTTTGGTTAAGCAAGGTTAGTTCCTCTCTCTTCAATTTTCATCAGTATATGGTTTTCTGGTGTAAGGATTTATTTGATCTTTTTTCACTTGGTTGACTCTAGGGAGTTCTGGCAGAGTCAATGGGGGCAGACTCTGCTGATCATGCTTTTACTCTGGTGGAAACCATGAATGATACTGGTAAAAGTGGAACTATTGATGGAGGCTGTGAGGAGCTATTGGCAGGTGAGGACGACGGAGAACGCTCTGTGGCCTCTGTTGAAGATCAACTGCGAAAAGAGATGACTGTCTATGAGGTATATCATTCGACTTCCTTTTTCTTTCTCTTGCATACAAATGGATCTTTTAAGTAAATGAATCTGATACAGTCTCTTAACAGTTGTCAACGCGTAAATAGTAGAAGCTTTTCTTTTCTCTAAAACTTTTTTTTTTGGTTCTTATGGAAGCTGTGGTTGAGTTGCATTAACATCACCATATAATTAGTCCATAGTCTTTCTCTTTGCTAACGAGGTACCTGAGTTTTTGAAATATTGTGCATAGTTCCCTTAGTGTTATAGAAAATAATTACTAATGGATTTCGAAAGCTTAAACATCAGTTGACAGGAAACTCCTCCTGAAACTTTTAGCAAGGCAGGACAGAGATGGCTGCGTCTTGGCTTGCCATGTTTTATCTACCATTACCAAACCTTACCACCAGTTGGATGTCTGTTAAACAAGTCTGAAATGTTTTTTATCTTTTAATTTTAAATTGGCAAGGGTAGTTCATTGTTCTAAGGACAGAAACCCTACTCGCAAAGAACTAAGGACAAAATAACAGAAAAGAAACACTAGTGTTTTGTTTAACAAGGTGCTGGTGTTGACTGCAGAAATTTATCACTGGGATGCTTACCAATTTTGGCAGCATGGCATTGGATCGTATTCATAATACGCTCAAGGTAATTATTTGCTTTATAACTCATAAGATTTATAATTGAATTGGGAACAATGCTGTGGCATGAGGCCATGAAATACGGAAGAATTAAAAGTACTAATTGTTGGTGCAGATGTTCTGCATTGCTGATCCTACATATGACAAATCACTGCAACAACTGCAAAGCTTCTTATCTGGTTTAGTTGCCGAGGAGAAGTTGGAATTCAGAGATGGAATGTACTTTCTGAAAAAGTGATCAATTCCATCTATATTGTCTTGGTGGCATAAATCTTATCGTCACTCCTCAGACTGATGAAATGCAATAACGTGTCGTTAAGAAGGTAATAACAAACATTGGCTGCAGAGAGGTCTCTTTTTTTTTTTCTCTTTTCAAGTGCAGACATATCTTTTAACTTCTTGCAGTCCATCATTTGTGTGCTATTTAATCAAGCTGAGGTAAGTGCAAATCAAGAAGGTTCCTGTAGGTTAGAACGACTCGTTATGCTAAATGCATAAAGAGTGTTAGTAATATTTATTAGCAGATCCTTCGCGATGAGAAAGAGACAAAGCCATCCAAGAGAAGACGTTGGATCTGGTTCGTTATAGAAGGTTAGCTAGTCAGTTAGTTGACAGTTAACTTATTTTCTGTATATGATGTAAACTGAGAAGATTGCACATTTGTTTTCAATAGAAAGGGGTGCCATTGTTTATTTGCTGAATGCTGTATATGATGTAAACTGAATACACTGGCCTTTTGATTTTCAAAAGAAGAGAGATCTATTTTTATCCAAAACAGCCTTGTATCTCAAACTCTTAACCATAGTTTTTCATTTACTTTAGTGTAAATTTTTTCATTTACTCTTAATGTGGCGAACTCTTGACCATAGTTTTTCAGGTTTGGTTGGTCAAAATATTTCGGAATACCAGTACTCCAAATATGAGGAAGGGATTAAGAAAGTTCAAGGGAGAAGAGAAATTAATAGCACAAGTTTCAGAGACTGAATTTGTGAAATGCATTGAATTACTATATTCTCAAATTATGAGTCAATTGGTTTTGTGACTCATACATATTTTTCTTAGTTTTATGTCAAAAAAATTTCCCTCTCTTTACTTTAATCAGATATTCGAAAATCAAAAGTGGATCTAAGATATTATGCTTGTAGATTTTCATCTGATGCCAATCTCGAAAACACCGAAATAGGGTTCCTTTCTTATCACTGAACCAACAACTCATTTAAGTTACGAGCTCCATCAATTTCTTATGTACTTAATGAATTTTCAATATAAATACATATTTGAACAAAAGTTATTAAATTCCCGAAAACCCTCACCCAATACCCCTCTCTCTCAAAAAAGGAAAAGTTGGTAAAGAAAGTAAAAGCAACTTTAGCCGTTAGCACATCACCCGTGAGAGAGAGTAAATTCGACCGTTACATTTCCATCTCATTCAAATAATTTCAACAGAGAGAGTATTGCCTCACTTGCAGAAAAAAAAAATGGAGGAAGAAGAAGATAGAATACAAAATCTCAGATCCAAAGCCACAGAGCTTTTACTCAGAAAAGAATGGAAAGACTCCATTGAAGTTTACTCTGAGTTAATCTCCCTTTGCCATGACCAAATCTCAAACCCCCATCAAAATCTTGATCCAAACAACCTCCCAAAACTAAAAAAATCCCTCTGTTTAGCTCTCTGTAATCGCGCTGAAGCTCGATTAAATCTTCAAGATTATCCTCAAGCTTTACAGGATTGTAATGAAGCTTCCCAAATTGGAAACACCCATTTCAAGACTCTTCTTTGTAAAGGTAAGATTTTGCTTAGTCTCAATCAATATGGGTTGGCCTTAGATTGTTTTAAAAAAGCAAGTCTTGATCCCAATGAGTTAGAAAACTCTGAAATGCTTGATGGGTATTTAGAAAAGTGTAAAAAGTTTGAATTTTTATCAAGAACTGGTGCTTTTGATATCTCTGATTGGGTACTTAATAAGTTTCAAGGAAAACCACCTGAGCTAGCTGAGTACATTGGTTCAATTGAGATTAAGAAATCGGATATCAGTGGGCGTGGATTGTTCGCAACAAAGAATCTTGATTGTGGGAACTTGTTGTTAGTTACTAAGGCTGTTGCTGTTGAAAGAGCTATAGTACCTGAATCTGTTTTTCAAGATTCTAAGGAACAAGCTCAGTTGGATATGTGGAAGAATTTCATTGATAAAATCTTGGAATCTATCAAGAAATGTGTACGAACGCGTGATTTGATTTGTAAGCTATCAAATGGTGAGAATGAGGATGATTTGGAGGTTCCTGACATTGATCTATTTAGGCCTGAGGGAGAAGATAGTAGTACATTTCATGATAAGAAGATTGACAAGGAAAAATTGCTTAACATTCTTGATGTGAATTCTCTTGTTGAGGAGTTGATTTCCGCGAAAGTTCTTGGCAAAAACAGTGATGTCCATGGGATTGGACTTTGGGTTTTGTCTTCATTTATCAACCATTCATGTGATCCCAACGTGAGGCGTTCCCACGTTGGTGATCACGTGATGATTCATGCTTGTAGAGACATAAAAGCAGGCGAAGAGCTCACATTCGCGTATTTTGATGTGTTTACACCCTTTAGAGACCGTGAAGACAAGGCAAAAAACTGGGGCTTTGTTTGTAAATGCAAAAGGTGCAATCTTGAAAAGGGTGTTTGTTCAAATCAAGAAATGATGGAAATTGAGATGTTTCTTGGTAAAGGACTAGACAATGGAGGTGTAGTTTATAGATTGGAGGAAAATATGAGGAGATGGATGGTAAGGGGAAAAGGGAAAGGGTATTTGAGATCGTCATTTTGGCGCGTGTATTCAGAAGTTTACGAGTCAGAAAGATCGTTGAGGAAATGGGGAAGTAAAGTTCCATTGATGGAAAATGTGTTGGATAGTGTTGTGGATGCAGTGGGAAGTGATGAGAGAATTGTGAAGTTGTTGATGAAAGGGTTGAAGAGAAAAAATGGACATAAAGGGAATGGGATTGTAGAGATGGAAAAAGCAATGAAATTGGGAAGAGGATTGTATGGTAAGATAATGAAGAAACAAACATTGAGGACTATACTAATGCAGCTTGGTAACTAAAAAGGCTATTTCTGATAGCCTATTTTCAAGATTAGTCAACAACATCGCATCGATGTTAAACAAGTTAGGGTCAGCTATATGAATCTGCTGACTTCTTCATTTAAGCTCATTACATTTTCAAGATTAGTCAAGAACAACATGTTCATTTCAGATTAGTGAACAATAACGTATCAGTAACAAGTTGGGGTTAGATTTAAGTTCGTTTCAATTTCAAGATTAGTCAAGTTGGTTCTTTTCTCTCTTATTTTTTCAATTCAAAAATGTATCTCACGTTTAGTTTCTCTTTTTTTTTTCCTACAAAAGATTATGAAAGTTGAAGTTGATTCACAATTTAGATTGTTTATGTTGATATTTTCATTCTTGTCTAGTTCAAACTATTTTAGATGTAGAAGTGTTACTACGAATGCTTACTTATCAGAAAAAGCCTTTAGTGAGGGCGAAAAATAGGAAGGAATGCACGCTTGTACACAAGAACAAAGCACATACCATTACGACTAGTCTTCATGTTAAATATGATGAAAAGCCCTTCAAATAAATGAGACTTTTTCAATAGAAAGAATTGCGAGCAACAACGATCAAGAAATTAAGACTTTTCTAATAAAAAGATTTGTATGCGACAAAAAATCCTAATTTTATGTGTTCGACTTACCAAGTCATGCTCATTAGTTTCTATTGGTCGTTAACGCGTATTCTCAAAAAATTTATATCTAAAGTTGTGACTTGTGACATTAGAGGTATGGTATGGTAAGGTCAAAGTTTGACTATTATTAATACATTAAAATTTATCCACTTATGTTTCATACGCATAATATCAAAACAAATTCAGACACACATGACTTTCGATTTTATTTCAAAAGCCAGCTATTAAAAACATGTTCATTATCTGAAAGGCCCATTCAAAGGCAAGAAATCAACGAGATTTGACATTGGATTCAATAGATGGTTAAAGGACTTTTATATTGTATAACCGTCATTTAAAATAATAATCGATAAATACATACTGTACATAAACTATAAGCAATTTAGATATATTAAAATTTTGCTATGTGTGGAGTTTGGAAAAAGACTGAACCACAAGAAAATGGTAATTTGTAATATTTCTATGCTATTTCTAAAATGATAATTTGTAAATTTAACATGTGTTATATCTGAAAAATAAAAATAAAAAAAAAAGTTTTGTGATTTATCTGTACGGCGGCTTACAGTCAGCTGGTCCAATTTGTACATCTACATCTTATATTTGTTCCTATCATATATGTATTTTTGTACTCTATATATAATCGAGCAAAACAAATCCTACTTGTCTGTTCGGAACGAAGAAAAATATTTTTCAACGAAAAATAATAATTTTTTATTCTTTTTTGATGTTTGATATATAATTTAAAATATTTCTATATAATATAGATAAATACTATAAAGTAGATAGAGGTACAAATAAGGTGTGTTGGTAATAGAAAGGAGATAATCAAATATAAAATGTCATTTATGAACAATGTCGTCGGATTGAAAATTTTCACTAAACCGGTTCAAAAAACAAAAATGTAGTACATGAAGTTTGAACTTGGAACCTTAAGGTAAATTTTGAACACTTAAACTATCGAGCCAATCTCTAGGGATCTGTTCAAATGATTCAAAACTCTATATATACATTAAAAATGCAGAAAAAATATCAAAAGGATTTGAATGAACACCCTGATCAGTGGCGACCCCTTAAATTCACATTGCTTGTGAAACTTGTTTTCCTCTACTATTGCTATAAAAATCATTTCAAAATAATACTTATTTTCTTGAAGAAGAAAATATTTTCTAAGAATTTTAACTAATCAAACATAAAAAAGAATTATAAAATATTTTTTATTCTCACCAAACACACTCTACTTGTCAAAATTTTCTGCTTCTATTGGCCTGATTATTCTATTTTTTTTTCCTTTTAATAGTATGGTATATTCTTTAAATCCTCATATGAATATTGGGTATATTTGAAATTCTATAAATACTTTGAGCCACAAAAAACCAATGACATCATCCATGACAAACTTTGCACACATAATCAAGACAATTATTTAAATTTAATGTTTAGATAAGCTTTAGCCAACCCCTAAGGCTAAAACTAAAAGGTTATAATTACTTTGACTATTTTTTTTCTCAAGAAAAATGGATGAAACATTAATTCCTTAATTATTTAAATGGTATTAACAAGAATAAGTAAAAGGAAAAAAAAAAAAAAAAGAACTCGTTAGTCTATCAGCCATGTTGATCAAAATAATTAAATTTAATTGATGAATTTGACTAGTTATTAGTCCTCATAATATAAATATTGCACATTTTCACTAGGTTATCCCTAATTATATATGTAGACGTAATGATAAACTTATAGGTAGGGTCGGAGCTAGCAAACCCAGATATTGAATATGAAAATTATTTTTAATTGATTATATAATAGATATTGAATCCCTTTTAAATTTTGTGTGGATTACTTTTTTATATTTCGAACTTACTTGATAAAATTCTAACTTCACCTCTATCAAACGGTAGATACGTAAATTTGTGAAATTAATTAAAATTGCACCTATGAATAGTTATAACTTTATTTTACATTACCCAAGTGAAAGAAGAAAAAGTGGAAATAGAGGTGATAAAATTAATTTGTGAAATATGAATTGTTCAACTTGATTAATTTGTTTATTTAATTTGTCTAACTATTGAATTAATTTGGCTTGAATTTGTTTAATTTAAATAAATTTATCATTTTATTCTTAATAAAAAAAACGTTTATATACATTATTATTAAATTTAGATGATTCTACGTCATATGGTCAAATTGGATATCACTACATCACCTAGAAGCAAAAAGTTTTATTTAAATAATTATACAATTGTTTATCGGAGTAAAATAAAATTATCAAAGATGCACATAAAATAATGAAGGTAGAGATCGATCATATCAAGTCGTGATTAAAAGAAACCATTTTTTTTTTATTAATTGAGGAATTTAAAAAGAAAAACATTATAATATTCTACACATGTCTACATTGATTATATCGAAAACGTCATATATATAGTATACTTTGTGATAAAGGATAACTTGAGTGTATTTTAAGAGATATAATGTAAACAGTCTATCTTAATATTAGTGACAGATTTAAACTTTTTTACTAACAAATTCGAAAGAAATTGAAATTTCAAAGTGAACTTTGAATATCCAAAACTACTAAACGACTTACGTTATATATAATAAGTGTATTTTTTGCTAAAAAGAACTTGGATGAACACCTCGCGTCACTAGATTCTTCCCTATCTAATATATATAAGCATTATTATAATGTATATAATTTATAAATGACGGCTTCCATAAGTAGTGGAATAAATGGGCCAATCAAGATTCAAGTATCTCTAACTCTGATAATATTTTTAAATCGTGATTAATATAATATATGGTCGATATTAAAATTTAATGGCTAATTAGTGAGGTGGTTAGATAAGAACCACAAGTAATTAACTCACCTACATTTTTCTCTAGTTCTTATCTTATCTAATTAAACTCATTTGACTAGACAACTGTCGACTTTCTATAGTAGGAAACTTCTAGCTATTTTTGGCAATTGATTATTTACTCAAAATTATTACTCCCTCCGTCCCTAATTACTTGTCCACTTTCGAATTGACACACCTATTAAGAAAGCAATTATTGACATAGTGAGTTTACCATTTTACCCCTATTAATTATGAAGTGGATGGATTAAAAATTTAAGATTTTCAAGAAATTCTACCTTTTTCAAAGTAATTAATTGAGGGCATAATAGGTAAAATTATTTTGTCTTTTCTTGATTTGTCAAAATGGGCAAGTAATTAGGGATAACTATAAAAGGAAATATGGATAAGTAATTAGGGACAGAGGAAGTATTATTTTACTAATAATAATTCTAATTAAGATTACCATAATTTACTTGAGTTGAAATGTATCATGAGATGTACTTGCTTGGTAGATCAATAGGGAAAAAATATTTTCCATTTTTTCCTTTAATTTATTCGTTAAGCTAAGTCAAAAATAGATGAATAAATTTTAGATCTGTTTTTCAAAGTATTTTGACATATGGTGACCATTCATTTCACACTGAAATTTCGTTTAACATACACTTTGCTAACGCTAAAGATATGAATTAGTGGTGGAGATAGAGGGACGGAAGGAATTAAACCGGAAAGTTACAATATATAATATAATATTAATTTATTATATTATACATATCTATGCCAATGAGACTCATTTTTTAGTTTTAAAATCTTTTTGAAAATCTAAAAAAATTAAATTATTAGCTATATTATTATTTTTATTATATATTTGTGAATGTATAACGTGTGTTGTAACAACCACATTGTAAATCACGGGTAACATTGTGTTTTCATCATATTTTGTATGATACAATGAATCTTTATAATAGATCGACAAGAGCACATAAGTTTGTTCCTATTATTATGGAACAGAAAAAAGAAAAAGAAAGTTGTGCATTATTGAAAACACTATGTTTCTCTTAAATGTAGTGGACCCTCTCTAGGTTCCGAAAAGGTGTTGTATATGCAATCTTACATAGAGTATTTTCGATAGATTCTCACTTTAGGTAAAGTATATAAAATAAATACAGTAGTGAAGAAGTCATGTTGAATGTAATGAAGATGAAAACAATAACAACAATAAAATAATACAATAACTTAAGCAAATAAAACATCAGGTAATTAAGGTTGTAATACTTATTACACAACTATTAAAATGAGAATGTTTAGATAAATGTTCAATAAGAAATCAATCTTGCGATAAATCTCTAACAAATTCTGAATGATCCTAGCGGAAATGTTCAACTAAAATCCTCATTTTTTAAAAATTACTGTTATATCTAGAATTTGGATCATAACTTTATATCTCTACATAAATAAATAAAAATTAAATTTTAAATATATATATATCATATCTTAATTATGATAGAAAATGGATGTATGCAAATGTAGTGATGATTCTATGTTAGTCAACATCGAATCCACATATATATAGTGTTAGTGCTATGTATGTAAAGGTATGCAAAAAAGTCTACTAATTCTAATCTATCTTCTTAATTAAATTCTAATTTATCTACTTTAAAAAATGACTCAAACTACTCGACAAATTGACCCAACTAATTTAAATTTATATCCCATAGATCCATTTTAAGTAATAAATATTTGAGAGAAGTATTAAAAATACCTTTAAATTTGGAGTGAATTATTAATTTCATTCCTAAACTATTGACAGCCTTAAAAACACCCATTAACTTGATTAAGTGAAGTTAAACTCACTCATACATAATCTTGCAACATGAGTGAAATACACCCCTAATTCTCGTCAAGTTTAGGAATGTTTTCAACACTTCTCTCGACTTTTTATTAAGAGTCACATGCTTCTACAAGAGTTTGAGACCACTTGTTATGTCCTGTGGTAGATCGGGGTTGTATCTAATTTTAGTTAGTCAAGTAAAAATGTGTTTTTAAGTCTATCAATTGTTCGAGGACGAAACTAGGGAGTAATTTATATCAAGTTCAATGGTATTTTCAATACTTCTCTTGTTTAGAAACTTTTTATATTAAAAAATTCAAACCCAAAATATTTAATAAAAGATAGGGATTGCATCCCTTCCATATATTTTATTACCTTTAACAATTGGATCCACATATGTGGATGAAGTTTTCATCCATATCTAACAAAAGCCAATTGGAAAATGGAAAAAGATCCCAAGAACTCAATATGACACCAATAAGGTCCAAAATTTGTTTGTCATCCTCATCATCATACTCCAATCTTATTGGCTTATTAGGACCATAACTTTTGACTAGAAAGAGTCTTAAGAATAATAGTTTGTTAAAGTTACACAAACAAGAAAATCAAGATAAGAACTAAAGTATATTCCCACTCCCCAATGACCTTATCCACCACCGCCCCCATCCCCCACCCCCATGTTATTATCCATTGAATGAAGAAAGAATAAGATAATGATTTTGCGTAAAATATCCTACAAGCATGGCCTTGCAAGTGGTGGAGTCATAAGTACTCTTTCATACTTAATCAGAGATTTCGAGTTTGAGCTTTCATCGGTACAAAAATTGTCTTTGTTAGGAAATGTTTTATCCTTCAATGTAGGACTTTCCAGCGCAATTCTGGATTTAGTTAGACTTCTATGTGAGCATGGGACACCGGATGCAAAATCAAAAATAAAATAAAATACATATCTACTCGTACTAGGTATGCAAGTCAAAAAAGAACCAATCATAATATGACAAATTTTTTAAACCTCCAACAATTATAAATTGGGCAGCCTTCTCCTTGCAAACATTTCAAACACTCACACTTCTCATTTTCCTCCCTATAGAATTAAAAAATAATAATAATCCTAAAACTCCCTTTTCTCTCAATTTCCTTAAAAAAATAATTGTTCCAATTCATTCATTTTTATACTTCTCTATAAAAATAATGGTTGGAAAAATTAGCTCTGATCTTCCTCCTGGATTTAGGTTTCATCCAACAGATGAGGAATTAATCATGTATTATCTTCGATATCAAGCTACTTCAAGGCCATGCCCCGTCTCAATTATCCCCGAAATCGATATCTACAAGTTCGATCCCTGGGAATTACCTGGTTAGTACATATATATTTGTATACTCGAAAATTTTAAGTTTTTAATTTGAATATATTATTTATGATTATTAATTATTTTTACTTTTTATGAAAATGTGTAGAGAAGGCAGAATTTGGAGAAAATGAGTGGTATTTTTTTACCCCTAGAGATAGAAAATATCCAAATGGTGTCAGGCCAAATAGAGCAGCTGTGTCAGGTTATTGGAAGGCTACTGGCACTGATAAAGCAATTTATAGTGCAAATAAATATGTTGGAATTAAAAAAGCTCTTGTTTTTTACAAAGGGAAACCACCAAAAGGTGTCAAGACTGATTGGATCATGCATGAATATCGTTTGAGTGATTCAAAGTCTCAAACATACTCTAAGCAAAGTGGATCTATGAGGGTAAGAACATCGTTAATCTGTCGCTAAATAGCTAGTAATTGACATGATTTTTCGATAATTTGTGTGTAAGTAGAGTTAGCAATGGATTTTTTTTTTTTGTTGTTTAACGATAAAAGTACTTGTTTGTCGCTAATTCTTGTTTTTTTTTAGTCATGAATATTCATTTCACTAGCTACCCCAAAAAGGAATCCTGGAATTAGTTATGAATTTTGTCGTTAATCTGTTTATTTTTATTGTAGTTGTGATTTGGCACAAAGTTTAAGAAATAAAAGAAGATTTTTAAAACTTGTGGTCTGATAGCCATAAATCATTTCATTAAGGGCAAAATAGATATTTTAAAGTTAAATTATTACTTAATATAGAAATGTGTCATTCTTGTTTAGATTGATTAAAAAGGAAAGTGTGTCATATAAATTGGGATAGAAGAAATATATTTTTGTATCAAGTGTATTTATTCGGCTCTATTCAGATTTATTTCTTTCTTTTGATGAAGAATTAAACTAATATTCTTTTTTTTTCTTGGCTATATTTTTTTTTTTCAGTTAGATGATTGGGTACTATGTAGAATTTATAAGAAGAAAAATTTGGGAAAAACTATAGAGATGATGAAAGTTGAAGAAGAAGAATTGGAGGCACAAAATGTGAGTATAAATAATGCAATTGAAGTTGTTGGTGGACCACAAACAATGAAATTACCAAGAATTTGTTCATTGTCACATCTATTGGAATTGGATTATTATGGATCAATTCCACAATTACTAAGTGACAATTTATTATATGATGACCAAAGTTACACAATGAATAATATGAGTAACACAAGTAACGTGGATCAAGTATCATCACAACAACAAAATACAAATAATATTACAAGTAATAATTGTAATATTTTCTTCAATTATCAGCAGCCACTTTTTGTGAATCCAACGTTTCAATCCCAGTGATAATCAGTAGCAGAAATAGAGTTTTCATCAAGAATTTTCTAAATAGATTCTCAGTTATATCAAGGGGGTTCAATATGTATATAGATATATATATATATACAATGTATTTTTCCGACAAAGGAATTCCGCTCCCGATGAAAATATATTTATATGGAGGCTATTGGATGAAAAAGTGACATCAGAAGTTTATGACAACAATTGTAAAATATAATTAAATGTTATGTCATTGGTATTATTAGCAACAAACCTTGTAGTAGGGGCAACAAATTGTTGTATTATTTTAGAATTTAGTTTCTCAGTTTGTATTTGAAAAAAAAAAACTAATTTACTTGTGAAATTTTAATAAATATTTTTCAGCAGTCTATCTTTGATTTTTTAAAATGTGTTTTCTACAATGAAATGTCAATATTTTTATTATTCAATTTTTCTTTTCTTTGGTTTTTTGTCTTCTGATTAGTAGAATAAGGATTAATTAATTACCTAATTCATTATTATAGGCTTACAAAAAGGAGACTTATTTTTAAAAAGTCAATTATATGATGTAAATCCGCGTAGAAAAATTAATCATACTCCTAGGTAAGACTTTTTGAATAATATTCAAAATCGAACCGAATTATTCAATAAGCGATCCTATAGTTGTTTCATTAGTTAATATTTTTGTGAGAATAAGAATTAATTAATATTATCATTATAAAAAAGTACATGAATTATCTCTTAGCTGACTTAAGTGTGATATTGTTTTGTATGATTATTAAAAAAAGTAACTATCTTAAATTCATATTGAAGTTAATAAATATAATAATATTTGGCATCCAAAATTTCTTCTACTACTACATGAATATGGGAAAAACTTACCCACATCAGGTGTTTATATCAAGCCAATGCGATTTCCATTATTACGTAATTTAATGAAGTAAAACACATGTCGATTAATATTCGGTGACTATATTAATAAATATTTTAATTAAATCAGTTGGGAAAAAATAGTATTTTCACATGGAAAATTAACAGTTTTCCTAGTATTTCAATGAAAATCTGATTTTCACCATATATTTTTTCAGTGAGCTAATTCAATAAAAATAAAATAAAATACTTATTATAACAAAATGATTGAGATCTTTCTATCCTTAATCAAAAAATTTAGATTTCGAACGCAGACCTCTCTTGATATAAAGTTGTGGACTGTGCGGGTCTAGTGCAACCACTTGAAAAAAAGAAAAGAAAAAAGATAGGTGCATGCATGGCCCCTTTTAAATAATCAAAATATCCCCATCATTTCAATGGTGATAACTTTGGACTATTTTATTAACTTGGTAGGCGTTTGTCATAGATTTCACATTTTTATTATTTTATTTTAAATTTATAAAACTAAATTAAAGTTATATTTATTTGTAATTTTTTTGAAATAGTGGAAATAATATTTTATTTAAAATTTACGAAGATAAAGTTAAAAAATATGTTTGAAACACTCTTTAAAATTTAAAATATTGGATTTCAAAATTTATAATGAAATACTAATAATTTTAAATAAAACAAAAAGTTATTTTAGAAAAAACGAATAATTTTCGTGGTGGATTTTCTTCTTTTTTTTAACGGCTAATATTCCGCCGAAATTTCTTCTAAATAGGACAAAGTCCTTATTAAAACTTTTTGGATATTATTTTTTTTGCCAAAAATACTTTTTGGATAAGATCAAACTTTTAGTTCAAGGAATAAGGTATGTGCAAAGAAAAAAAGGGGCATGTGTATTTATCTTTCACTTATAAGGTATTTTCGGAACAAAGAAAAATACGTTTTATGTTAATATAAATTTTAAAATTAAGTATTAGTTAAAATTTTATATAATTTATTTTTCAAAAAGTGAAATATCAATGATAAGTATAAGAGAACGAAGAAACTAATATATAAATTTACTTATATATATATTATTTACGCAGAAAAAAGAGTTCAAGAATGTGTGGTACTATTCAAATTCGAGCACTCAAATAATGATAACAAGTTTTCTTTTTCTTTTTTTGTCTATAAATGTAAAAAAATGTTTAGTAACGAAAAAACTAAGATTTTATTTGAATTAACTTATTTTAAATATTTTTAAGTACACTTTTGATTTATAACACGAGTAAAATAAAAATATATTTTTAAGTTAAAAATCATAAATTATAAATTCATCCAAATATACTTTTAACATAATTGTGTTCACTTTGTGCTTGTCAATTATACAAAACGGGAATGAAAACTCCCTTTTGACCTTTCCATTATTTGATATATAAGTGATCGAGTGAACACAATAATATGAGAATATTGGACTATTGGTTACGTGTTGTTTATTTGCGTGCTGTTTTCGTGTACTTTTTCCATCTCAAAATATTTGTTTTAATTTTAATTTATATATTTTTGAAAAAATAATATTTGACTAACTTATTCTTATTTATGTCGACTCAAGATATAAATATTTTATCCATAAAGACAATTCTCTTATATGACAATACTAGATTAGCAAGATATATAAAAGAGAAAAAATTCAATAGTAAGTAAAATCAATCGAAACTCCTCTTTTGTTAGTATGACGACAAGCACAAAATGACAGTAAGATGTCGATTGAATAATCAAAGCATCGATTACTTTCATCTATGGCCTTCTTCAACCGTCTTGACATCTTAACATCAATGAATTCTCCATCCCCCTCTATTCCACAAGTAGGTACGTAGATGGTGCCCTCTCATTTGATCAGCCGTCAAATGGTAAATTAAAACCAGCCGCACGAATGGTTGGTCAAATATTCTTGAAATTGCGATCAATGCTATCTTTTTAGTTGAGACCGTCCCTATATAATTAAAAAATATATCATATTTTCAATGGCGTACACGATATACTAATTACAATTTACATTGTTCCTCCAGCTATCATTGAACACGTGTTCAACTTATTGCTCCATTTAAATTTTACAAGTAATAGACTAATATAAAGCAAATCTTTAATTTTATATTGTTAAATCAATCATATTAAAAGATATTTATTAGTAAGCTTTTTAAAAATTGTGAGATTTAAGTCCCATTTATTCATACAAAAAAATTCTTCTTTTCTTAAAAAGATATGTTAAGATATTAATTGATTATACGTTGGATTGATTTTTCGGATAGTTTAATTTTACAAGTGAAAATATATTTTTCATTCATGACACTTTAATTTTTTGTTTCCAAGTGAAATATATGTTAAGACAACTTTAATTTCTATAATTAGCTGGTAATAAATACACTATATCAAAAATGATCTTTAACATTAATAATTAGCGACAATTAGCACTTTTTGTAAATATCTCTTGTATAGCAACGACGTTGGAACTAACGCAATTAACTAATGTCGTTAATGTGTATATTTATTGTCGTTAAAAATAATTTTTATTATAATGATTATTGGATAAATATTATTTAGACTAACTATATATGTAGTATAAATTAAGCTTATACTAATAATTGTATATATTTTCCTATGTTTTTTGTGTTCCTTCATTTTAAAAATAATTTTCTAATCATTATATAAGTTTTATGAATAGCTAAGCCCCCACTGAATAATTGTAAAGGTGTTAGTATATGAAGCTATTAGTCTACTCATTAATCCAAGTATCCAACTATATGGGAAAATCAGATATAATATCCCATGTTAAATTGATCAATATACTTCACAATTAATATGGGTAAAATGGTAAACTCACTATGTCAATCTGTGTCAATTCAAAAGTGGACAAGTAATTAGGGACAGAGAGAGTAAATAATATTTAATAGAAAGAGTAAAATAGACACAAAAGATAACTTATCTCTTGATTTTCTAAATTGAACAACTATTGTTAGACAGAGTAAGTACTAAATTAAGAAAAATAGTAAAATAACTCATTATAATTGATTAAATTATACTTATTGCTAAAGATTTATATGCCAAATAGTCATGTATATATATGGATCTCTCTTTAATAATCATCCTCTATAACAATATTCCATTATAACGGTCAAGTTCTTTTTTAGAATCGAGATATTTTTCATTTTGTGTTATATTATATATTCTTTATAATAATATTTTACCATAGCAATTGAAAATATTCAAACAAACAACAGCATTATAAAAAAGTTTGACTCTATAAAAGTATTCCTTAATTAAGATTAGTCATTTTTTTCCACTTAATGTCCAGATCTGCATTGAAGCTCCGACTAATCAAGATTAGTCATGATGACGAGCGACTTACACCAACAATCACTTGGGCAGGCATACCCCAATAATTAATTACCCAAAAAGGGAAAGAAAAATCCCTTATGACAATTCCATATTTTAATAACCTGATGACTTAATATTAATATTATTGAGCACAACAACATGGGAGTACGTAGTTCCAACTTTTTGTTGATTTTTATAGTGTTTTGATAGATGTTCATACACACGTGTTGAAAAGCGATACATTTTTCACTAAGCGATTTATATGAATCATTAATTTTCTTTTTATAGAGTTATTCTTTATTCATATAATTTCGTATTTCAAAAAAAAATGTTTGTGAATTGCGACTAGATGCATGCATGTAACTATCTTATAAGTCAACAAATATGGTAATACTTCTTAGTGCCGTTCACGGCATCTACTACGTACTCCTTAAATATATACACTAATTTAGTAAAATATCTTATGGTCTTTGTGTTTTTCTTTCCTTAATTGGCAAGTAACATACTTTCAGGATAAAATGAGAGAAACTTCGCATTTTTTGTGTGAACGATAACTTGTAGGTACATAAGACTATAGGTGTGAAAGCATGAGTAGTGAAGGTGTTCGAAAGGGAGATGAGAGATAAACCTAAAATCATATGAAAAGAACGTTTGTTTTAAAAGATCTTTAATTTGTTGCAATATATTAATGTGAATATAGCGGAAGATTAAAACACAATGAAAGAAAAAGAGAATTATACCTTCGATAGCAATTAGTTGACTTTAATTTGTATGTTGATATGTTTTATTTTTAATGATCCTGGACTAATTCTAGGGGATACCTGTCACCTCCCACCAGCAACGTGTATCAAGTAATTCTGTCCATTAAGGCTATGACAGATGGAAAGAATCACTCCTAGTATTTTTGGTCTCCGCTGAGTTTTTAACCTAAGGCCTCAAGATTCTCAACCACATTGACCACTAAGCCACACCCTTTGATACGTGTATGTTAATATATTTGTGTTAGGTTCTATGCTTTTTAGGAGTCTTCTATAGTGTGTTTGACAAAGCTACTAAGATCAACTTAATTTGATCAGTACATCTTATCAAATAATTTTGAAAAAGTACTTTGATTGATCAGTTTGTGTTTAACTAAATCATTTGTGAAGTATTTTTATTAGTAGTTTATATTTGACCAATATTTTCAAGACGTATTTCTACGCATGCCATAATTTGACGAATATGATTACTATTTACAACTTACAAGCACTTAGTTCTTCGCTTAAAATTTGGTCAAACATTTTTTTATATTTTTAAAGTTTAGCTAAACAGATTATTAACGATCCTTATACTAATAGGGATTATAAAAATATTGTAGTTATTTTTTTTAGTTAATGAGGATTCATATAATCGAACTTTATTATTGTGATTTGTTTAGATCATTTTCTCATCCCAATCCATTCATTTCTCATCTATCATTTTCTGTAAGTACTATATATGAATAGGTAGCCCCAGTGGATGTCATTAAAGGTGTGGCTTAAATTTTTAAAGCAATTATTATTAGTCCAACTATGTGGGAGCTAGAGACATTAGATTTTTTGGCTGTAAAGCAATTATTCATGCACAATCAAGAATGTATTCTTTTTGCCTAAATTGCTTTAATTCTCTTTATGCATGAAAATGATTTATTGATATTGTTTGATTTGTTATATTGAAAACTAAATAACATGTATTCCATAATTTCAAAGAAGAAATAATTTGTTTACAAAAATATTCTCCACCTTATTTAGTAGAAAAAAGATTTCAGAGACTTCAAGGGTGTTTTTGGCAATTTCATTGTTTTAATTCGGGATAACCAATCCCCATACCATTACTCCACTCTTTGGCAGGGTGTGTAGTTGAAATTTTCACCATAATTTAGATCTATCTAGTGTCTTATCCCAATTTTGAACTCAAATTTGTTTTGATATGAGAATTGAGATACAACTTGTAGTATGAAGGTCAAAAAAAATACTGGTAAGTATGAAGGTCAAATAATATAACCATATTCATAACATGATTTTGTAAGCAGTGTCAAGGATATGCCTAGGGGTTACAGAAAATCAGTGGAACATTGTTCAACGAGATAAAAATTAAAAGATTGATCCCAACCTGTCTACAAAATAGGGCTACTAGTGTTCTGTCTTGATTGATTCCGAAGTAATGTGAACCTTTCAAGTGAACAGGCCAGCCCAAAGTTAACAATTCCAAAATTGGGCCAACTAGAACAAAACCTCTTAACCATTGACCCAACAACACCAATTTTATTGGGAAAAAAAGAGGATAAAATAATTGCCAAGTCACCAAAACCTAAGGTCCATTTTGGATTTAGGGAAATCAATTAATATCCATCCAAACACACACCAAAACTCTCAAAAACCATCAAACATTCTCTAACTTTATTACACAAACATGACCACTTTCACAAATCCAACAACTTTGTTCCATCCAAAAATCAAAATAACCAAAACTCATCACACACAATGCAAGACACTACCCAAAATCCAATCAAACTTATCAACTAATGAAGAAAATTTCTCATGTAGACGAAAACTTATCGCGACTTTTCTAGCCACTCCATTGACACTAGGCCTACAATTCACCCCTTTAGCATTAGCTGAAAATTGGGGCGTTCGATCATTCTTAAGAGAACATTTCTTTGAGCCTGGATTGTCCCCTGAAGATGCAGTAGCACGAATTCGCCAAACAGCAGATGGACTACATAGTATTAAGGAAATGTTGGAGACTAACTCATGGAGGTATGTCTTGTTTTATATTCGTCTTAAATCAGCTTATCTTAAACAGGACATGAAGAATGCCTTGTCCAGGGTGCCTGAAAGTCGAAAAGAGTCTTATATTAAAACTGCCAATGAGCTTACTGATAACATGGCTGAGGTAACTGTCCTTATTTCCCTGTTCAGAAATTTTCGAGGTTCTATTCAGTGTTATGAATATTTCTATGTATTTTCTTCATTTGCAGTTTGATTACTACATTCGAACACCAAAGGTATATGAATCTCGTGTATTCTATGAGAAGACGTTGAAATCGATTGATGAATTGGTGGGATTACTTGCATGATGTCAAGAGTTTTCATAACATCATCAGACTCAGAGGTGATTGAAATTATATACACTAGCAATTGAAATAGTCTCAATTTTATGTTCATTAGTTTGTTCAAAAAAGTGACTTTCTTCAATAAACAAATTAGAGCTTATGAATACATATTTGGTCTGCGAGTTGATTTGACTTACGACTTTCTGAGAGAATAACTATTAGTTGACTAAACGTGATTTTTGAAGACGAAAACATTGTAGTAAGGAGGAAATCTTTTCATTTGTGATACAACTGATGACAATCTTGATACAATGAAATGCAAATCATGAAACTAAACATTTACAAACACAATACACACTCAGAAATAAACACAAAGGCTAGCAATTGCTAGTGTAGCCAGTCTCCTTTTATGACACTTTTAGCGCCTGGATAACGCGATAGATGACAAAATAATAAGTAGAACCATCAAGGCCATTGCACCAAACGAACCAATAAGGGATCCAGCAGAACGCTGACAGAAATCTGTATACTGTTGGCATATCGAAAACCAGTTAGTTGAAGTGTTGCCATTGTGTGCCAAATACACAATCGCGGCTGCTGCAGATGCTCCAGATGTGAGGAAAACCAGCATTATCTTCAAAAGTTTTCACAAAGTATAAAAAAATATCAGCACAACTTCATAACAAAGTACTATTAAATATCAAAACTTGAGTAGAAACTTAATGTATTACCGCGTCTAGAACAATGAGCAAAACTCTGCTCTTTCCTGCTCTACTTCTGATAATGTGAAAGATTGAAATAGGGATAGAAAGTGCAAGATATACACAAGTTATAGAATTCGAAACCACGAAAAACCTTCAATCACAATAAACAAAAAAATAAAAATGTGTTAGTTAACCTTTATAGAGTTCTGTTTCATGTACTAATATGTTAGCAATGTTGCTTACTTAAACGCGTCGATATCATCATATTGAGCTTCAAAATTTACAATCTGTGTACTGAATGAAAGTGCTTGATCTGCAGTACCCATTGCCACAGCACTTGCTAAGGTTCCAACAAGTGCAACGATACGTAAAATGAGATCAAATACAGAGATCCCTCTGTTTACTCCATGAACTCTTTTGGCCTTTGATCCCTCTCCAGCTTCAATTGATACTGCCTTCATCTTTCCCTTTTAGCTCAAACTTTGAAACTCAAATCAAATTTTGTTGTTATGATCTGTATGTTAAGTGTGATAGACCGCGAATTTATACTAACAAGTGAACCAAATCATGTAACAGAGTTGCAAATAATATTAGGTTTTGATGACACATAATTAGTTGTTGCTTTTGCTTATTTAATCAATGAAATGTACAACTTTCTGGTTCAATACATGATATTCCATGAAGTAGTTAAGTCTTGCATTAACTTGCTAGACTTTTTACCTGCTCTACTTTCTTCATAACATGTACTTTGGAAACATTTTTTCATGAAAATGTATCATTATATACAAGAAACCGAGACATTACAACAATACACGACTCGTTGTAATTCCAAAAGTGTGTCTACGAAGGATAGCATGTACACAGACATCACTTTTAACTTTATGGAACAGAGAGGTTGTTTTCGATAGAAACTGCAACATTCTTTGTCCTATTTTTTTTTTTTGGTTTTTAAATGTTTTGCAAACATACTTTATGATCATTGATTTGTTATACTAGGTCAACTGATAATATACTAATAATAATGGCTATGGTCCTAAATGGTTTTATGGATTAGGCACAAAGTTGTACTTGAACATGAGAATCGAAGATGAGAAATTAGAATACAAGAAAGTTCAATGATTAATAATCACAGGCTGACTTTTTAATTAACAATGAGAAATAAAGCAGAGAATAAGTTTATGGAGTAGGTCAAAATCTAACTTACTTCTAGTTGTGAACCTTTTTATTTCATTTTTTTTTAGTTCTGCTTTTGCTTCGTTACACAAACTTATTCAGCTAGTATGTTACATGGTTTATGGATACATATCAGTTATTTTTATGATTTTAAAAAAAACAAAGATAAAAATTTAACAAAAAAATTATTCCTTAAAAGGTGAATAAATACGTGTTGATCATTTATATTTTGAAACTTTCTTGCATCCTAGTATAATAAAGATCAGCATGTAGATCGGCAGCAAAATCTTGTTCTAATGACATGACGAGAAATACCCTATTTTCAACTATGTAAAGAACAATGAAGCATGTGGGCTTCAGCTTTAAGTTTATATATAATATCTCTATTTCTACCAAAAAAACATGTAGATCTACAAATAAGACATTGCTTTCGAGATCGTTAGCATATCCACCACCAATGTCTTCGCCTTGACACCTGCATAGCATATCTTGATTCATCGATAGTAAAGTCATTGAGGAAATCAAGTGAATGACCTTAACGATCATTTTAGGAGTAGGTACTCATAAATAAGAAATGAACACAAATTACTTAACTACCAACTATTGTTTATAACCCTATTAGTTCTTACACTTAAAATACATAATTTATTTGTAATTTAATTTAATTATAATATTTTAATATAGTATAAATTTCTCTTTTTTGTAATTATATAAAAGGTTTAAATGTTTTTTGAACAATAGAGATATCATAACGGGTGTAAATGTGTAATGTAGGATTTATTTTTTTAATAATACAAGAGGTATAAGTATTTGATATTAAAGTTCTATAATGTTTTAAAAATTTACGTATTGTTTTGAATTTTATATTGATTCAGACTATAGCACATGAATTAGAACACGAAGGATATACTACTTTGGAAATGATAGGTAAGCTATGAGAAGTATAGAAGATTTCTGAATGTGATCAAGAACGATGCAATCAATGTGCGCAAGACAGACATTACTGAATAATTAAAGAAATTAGGGAAAAAGGACAAATATACCTCGAACTATCGTAACTGGTTGCAATAGCCTCCGTCATATTTTTGGGACATTGGTGTCCCTGTCATCTAAAAATGAGAGCATGTATACCATTTATACTAACGGACATACACGTGTCATAATCTTATCCACCAACCCGACATTTATTATATATAGGATCGACGGATAAGATTGTGCCACGTGTCCCTATTTAGTCTTCTTAGAGTGAAGGGCATATATGCTCTAGTTTTTTTACGGCAGGGGCACCAATGTCCTAAAAGTATGATGGAGGATATTTGCATACCATTTACGATAGTTCAAGGGTATATTTGTCCTTTTTCTCAAGAAATTATTCAGAAGATCTTTTGATATATTACAGGGAAAAAGGACAAATATATCACCAAGCTATCATAAATGGTATGCAAATACCCTCCGTCATATTTTTGGGACATTGATGCCTCTGTCGTCCAAAAACTAGAGTATATATGTACTTCACTCTAACGGAAGACTAAATAGGGACACGTGGCACAATCTTATCTGTCCCGATATTTAATAAATGTTGGGTCGGTGGATAAAATTATGACACGTGTATGTCCGTTAGTATAAAGGGTATATATGCTCTACTTTTTGGACAGCAGGGGCACTAATATCCCAAAAATATGACAGAGGGTATCTATATACCATTTTCGATAGTTTGAGGGTATATTTATCCCTTTTCCCTATATTATATGAAACCCACATGATAAGCTGCATGTTATGAGAGTCAAATATTTTTAGACCCCTTACATAACAAGTATGTGTTTGTGAGCTAGTTATGATCATTATTTCAAATCAATTGGTTCATGTTGCTCTTATAAAATTAAAAATAATAAAAACAACTTGTGTCAAAGATATTAAAGAGGATTCAAATACTAGGGCATGAACAATAATTTGGTAAAGTTTATACTAGGTAGCCATCTTTAGGATAGCTAGTTGAAATATAAATAGTATATTTTGCTACTTATATTTCAAATTGTTGGAAACGATAGTTAATATAAATTGTTCTTTATGACATTTGTAGTTTGTATTTCAAATTTGAGCATACTCGGAGTAGATTTATGTGTTGAATTATGGATTATATTATTGAAATTTGAATAATAAGTGCATGCAAAAATTGGTTGAACTCAAATCATTTGTGGGTGAAGTAACCTACCAACTTCAAACAAAATTTGTAACTTTAGGTATGAATTCTTGCAACTTCATCACGTATCGAAATTATTTCAAAGTGGATAGACTTTCAAAATTTTATAAATTTAGAGTGTGACTTAAACAACAACAATAATAATATATTCAGTGTACGTAATCTCATGAAGTGGAGAAGATAAAGTGTATGCAAACATTGTCAGTGCTTTGGAGGTAGAGAGGTTGTTTTCGATAAACCCTCAGCTCAAGGAAAAAGTAGACCAAAGAAGTATAAAGAAGAAATAACAAAAATGGAGTAAGTTCGAGCAAAATACTAAAGACAACATGTCAAATCATCCTAAACAATAGTCATAATAAGATAAAACAATAATAAAAATGTAAAAAACCCACTAATAATAACCAAAATCAAAGGACAAGAAACTAGAAGAGTAACACCACAATTAATAGCACAACTAATAGTATAGAAGAATAAGTGAGACAACACTCAACTACCTAACTAAATTCATATCCTAATCTGTGTCCTCCATAACCTTCTATCTAAGGTGATGTCCTCGGTAAGCTGAAGTTGTGTCATGTTCTGTCAAATCATGTCTCCTCCATACTTCTTTTGTCTCTACTTCTACTCTCTTGAAAACATTCATAGCCAACTCTTACACTTTTGTACTGGGATATCCGTGCATCTCCTCTACATATGCCCAAATCATTTCAATCTCGTTTCACGTATCTTCTCTTCTATTGTCGCCACTCCTAGCTATACCAGATATCTTTATTTTATCTTACTTCTCCTAGTATATCCCCACATCCATATCAGCATCCTCATTCTCACAACTTTCATCTTCTGATCGCGAAAGTTCTTAACTAGTCAACACTCTACGCCAAACAACAAAGTCGGTCTTACCATCGCTCCGTAGAACGTGACTTAAACAGTGGGCCCCACATGGCAAAATCAGCTATCTGGGCACTTTTCCCACAAAAACAATGAAAAAGCCCAAAAATGCCCCAGGCCCACAATATGAGAAGGCCCATATTCTCTAGTGCAATGAAAACGCAACCTTTTGTTTTCTGTTTATTTTTCTTCTTTCATTTTACAGTTTATTTTGCTTCGTCTTTCTTTCTGTTCCATATTTCTGGTAACTCATCGGTTTCATCCACCTTCACTTCAGATTCCAGGTAACCCTTCTTCTTCATCATCATTTTCCCATATCTGAAAATTGATTTTCTTGCCTTTTTGGGTTCTATTTTTGTTGTATTTTTTAAAAAGGTGGCGATTTTCAATAGTTATTTCCTGTTCTTGTGCTATCAAGTTCGATTCTTTTTTGTTATTTTTTCCTCATTACTAGGTTTATCATATGTGAATCTACTATTTGCGTTCTGGGTATTAATGGGATTTTAGTTTTGATCCAAATTCGGCACTGTTGTGATGATTGATTTGGTGTTTAAATTGATTTGAATTACTGAATCTGTGCGTTTATTTCATATTTCGTGAACTGGGTATTTATAGTTCTGTGTTTTACCTTCTTTTTGTTCTTTTGCATGTTTAAGCTGAGCTAGAATTGATATCTTGAAAAGAAATTGATTGACAAGTTGTCATTTCCGGTTGAATTTCGGGGATCGGGGATGGGGATGGAGATAGTGAGCTGAGGGTCTATCGGAAACAGTATCTTGCTATCTCTATGAGGTAGGGGTAGGGGTAAGGTGTACGTACACTCTACCTTCTTTAGACCCCACTTATGATATTACACTATCTTGTTGTTGTTGTTGTTGTTGGGGAAGGGGATGGTAAAAATTGAACCAGTACACATTTGGTGTGGCTGATTGATTCTCAGGGGTATTACTGTAAGATTTGGTGGAAATTCAATGTTTCAATCAACTGCGGGAAGTTTGTTGTTTTTGTATGATATGGCTTATGTATCAAACTAGAAGATGTACATTATAGAGTAATAGGAGTACCTATAGTTTTTTCATCTTTAGATGTGTTATTCTTCAATTTTAGGATTCTTTGAGGATATAGTTTATTGTGTGTGTTGACTAAGTGGAGTGAATGTCCGTCAATACTGTGATTAAGTGTATGTGGACTGCAATCTGTTTCTGTGATCTGTGATTTTTAGAATTCTGTGTTTGAGATCCTTGATGTTATATGATGCTTTATGTTATCCAGGGCAGTCGATTGTCATGTTTAACTGTTGGATTTTCATTCGTTTTCTAAGATTACATATGCCATGATTCATGATTAGTTGATTGTTTCATTTACTTGTACCCTTAGTCTGTTTACGGTTGTTTTCTGATATGTAGATCAATTGGAACTCTTTGTGTTCAGTTTAAATTTAAGATAATACCTTAAATTCAAAATCTAACTGGAAGATGCCCTATATTTTGGATTTTCTTGTTATGGTATCCATTAAAATGTTTTCAAGCGAAGAGTTCTTGGTCAGGAAAATCAGCTGTGTATGCTTAACTTAGCTATGAGTGATACCAAACCAGATATATTTTTGCAGAAACAAGCACACAAAATGTCGAACCCCTCAGATGAAAGTGGCAAGGAACCAAACCTTGGTAATGATCCTCCTAAAGGTGAAGTAAATGATGACCTTCCTGCAGAAGATCCAAAGGGTGCAGAAGAAGAAAGCCAAGATCCATCTCTAGCGGTACATATTTTCATATGCAACTAATTGATTCCATTTGCTCAAAGCTTTTGCAATGCTAGTGAATGATGAAGCATATGTTAAAGTGATACAGATTAGGGAATACATTTTTATACCGAAGGTTTTCATAAAAAATTCCTATATACTTAGTTCTTTTGTTTGCAGCTCAAAGCTCTAGAATAATAATCAATGATGGAGCATAAATTAAAATCATAAGCAAATACATTTTTCACCAAAAGATTTCTAAAAATAGTCCCTATGTACTTCCATTTGCAACCCAAATCTTTAAAATGCACCATGTACTTAGTATCTTTTTCTGTGGCATATAACCATGTGAATGAGATTTCATTCATAGGACTGGTATCCATCTATAAGTGTATAAGGGTATTTGAGGTAGAGACTGTAAGTTGATGAAAGTGTTAAGGAAAATGACCTAAATTTACTGCAACTACACGAAACATTTACTTTTCCTCGTTACATATATCCAGGAGCAGGAGGAACTAATGAAGAAAAAATATGGTGGATTAGTGAAAAAGAAACCTCCATTGATAACTAAGGTGATTTTTTTCGGTTTTTACTTCAACTCTTTGGTATCTCAAATTATTTTCCTCGATGTGTTTTGTGTTTTACTTCGACTCTTGTCCTCATTGAATTTTCAATCAACCCCTTTAACATTTGCCAGGACCATGAACGTGCTTTTTTCGATTCTGCGGACTGGGCACTAGGAAAGGTACTCAGCTTTAGTGTAACTTTGGCTGTTTCAGTCTTTAGCTAAAGTTTGATGTTGAAATTTTGAGCATCTTTTACCATGTTTTCATTTTCTATTATATTGCAGCAAGGGGGACATAAGGCCAAAACACCTGCTGAGGCACTTCGCCCGAAATTGGAGGTGCATTACCCTGTTACTCTGAGAAACTCATTTCCAATTTCTATTGTTGCTCGTAATGGCTAGAAGTTGTATCTTCCTTTATTTATTCAAACTAAATACTGAAGCATACATACATAAGGAAGTTAACTATCAAGTTGCCACATGTTCAATTTGTATTCAATTATCACAACAAGATTGCATTGTTTATGTATTCTTTGATAACAGCCGACACCACACCAGCAACTTCGTACTCGTCTCTCAGAAGCTAAACTGACAGATGCTGGTGAAGGTATGTACCTAAAAGCTATTCCTGTAGTGTGATCATACTGGAAGCAAATCTCAACCCCTTTGTCTCTTTCCTTCTCCATTTAAAATCTGGCAAGCAGATGGTAGCAACAACGATCTTGACCAGCTAGATGAGCAGAGCGGAACACCAGCAGCGGATGGTGAGAATAAGTCTTAGATCAGAGGCACCAGGACCAAAACATTCTTGAGCAGCCTCATCAAAGTTTCCTGCTGAATTAACTGAAAGTGGTGTTGTAAATCAGGCTAGCTACTTATATAGAGGTAAAAAAGAAGGAAAGAAAGAGAATAATTGCTCGTGTGGCGAATTTTTGTACTGAGATTAGATTTGTTGTCCTATACTGAGCTGATTTCCTTGCATAAAATTCAGAAAACTTCCCTAACTGGCTGTGCTATAATACCATCATATGATATATTGTACTTTTTGGGTGGTAAAAGTTCTAGATTGATCCATGTTATAATGAAATGTTAAAGACATACAGTTTATGCAATATTAGTGTCTTTCCCTTTTGGTACATTGTACTGTACATCATATTTGTGATTTCATACAAACTAGATTTCTTTTGACTTCATTTTTATGATCTCATACAAAGTTGGTTTTGAACACACAAGAATTTATGTTCCCAAGACCTTGTTACTAGTAGTTGGAAAAGGTCATATTCGATTTGCTTGGTTCAAACAAATGGAGGTCACTAACTGAGGTTGGAAGTCCCCAGAAAATAGAAAATTCAGTTAATCACCACTTTAGCAAACGCTATTGACTTTCAGAGCTACAAAAGGAGTTGGATTGTGACCATCTAGACGCTTCAACTTGACGTAATAGGTGCATTTCACTGAAAATGTACATCTAAATACCTTAACTTTAAAGGAGTGCATTCCAGATGCGAATTTTCAAAGTTGAGGATACTTACAAGGCTAACTTAAATCAAGTTAAGATGTCTAAATGTGCATCAAGTTAAAGTATTTATTATGTATCCAACTAGAGGCGAATTAGTAGAATTGAAAATAATGCAAACGATTATTACTTTCTAGATGCCTTATGACACTTATGCGTCAAAGAAGTTCCACATTCATGGATGAAAAGAAGAAGATTCACATTCGTTGAAAACTAGCAACATTTTTCTTCTTTTTTTTCCTTCTCGTGAGTGATGGTAGTTTTGAGCTTTACATACACCTGAGACTTTACCATTGTTTAATGTACATTTTTTGTGTTAACCATCAAACATTATGCTTGTTAACCATCAATTGAAAGGAGGCGACATGAGATTGTCACCTATATTGCTACCTTACATACACAAACGTGCAATCAAAAAAATATATTATCAACAATGAAAATAGTCTCATTATCAACTCAACAAGACCAGTATCTTTACATATGAATCCTGTTGGGACTAAATAGAAATGACAATACAACTCTTAACAATTTCTTTATTTTTAACATTTCCAGGAATAAGTCGCTTCAATGGCTTGTGAAGCTCACTGACCCAACTAATTCAACTTCATGCCACCATTTTCAGGGCTCGAATGCGATCTCCGGTTGAACATGGAGGGATCCCAAATTCCCACCCACCTCCTGGTGGTGGTAATGATTTAGTACCTTATAACTAGAGAGGTGTGAGCTTTTACTCTATTACATCGAATCAATTACTTAGAAGAATGCTTTAAATGGACCATTCAAAGGCCACACTAAAGGGTAATTACACTCAGCCGTCCAACAAACAACATAAGAAACTGGACCGGCTCTGAAAGTACAGTGCAGAACTCCTAACAAACAGCGCGGAGCAAAGAGAATCCATGCTCAAATAATGAATAAAAGTTGATGGAATAACACTTATGTAAGACATGGAACCCCAGTAATTCATTACTGTAAGCTTCATGAAGCCCTCCAAAGGGCAAAAAGCAGTTGGCAATACACGTGATAGAGCTTTCTTTCCTCCTGAAATGTTTTCACAGTAGGATGTGTATGTTCCTACCAAAATAATATATCTGTCTCACGGTGTAAGAAATAACATTTGCAAGAAAGAATAGTACTTACCTTAGTAGGAATCTAATCATAAGAACTAAATTTTCTATCAATCCTCTGCAGAATCGATCACATAAAATGATCACACATCAAGCAGTGACCAACACCATCATTTCCTTGAGGCCAAGGGAACATGAATATTAACAAGATAAGACATGTTTACCACATATAGCAAAGCTCTGAAAACATATTCAATAGCATGCAAACATGAATGTGCCTACTCAACGATCTGAAAAGCAATTCTCAATCTCAAGTACCTCCTACCCTAGAGAAGCAAGAGAAGAAAATTTAACACTGCTTCAGTAGAAATCTGCCTTCTTAGTGTATACCATAGCATGCAAACGTGAATGTGCCTACTCAACGATCTGAAAAGCAATTCTCAATCTCAAGTACCTCCTACCCTAGAGAAGCAAGAGAAGAAAATTTAACACTGCTTCAGTAGAAATCTGCCTTCTTAGTGTATACCATAGCATGCAAACATGAATGTGCCTACTCAACGATCTGAAAAGCAATTCTCAATCTCAAGTACCTCCTACCCTAGAGAAGCAAGAGAAGAAAATTTAACACTGCTTCAGTAGAAATCTGCCTTCTTAGTGTATACCATAGCATGCAAACATGAATGTGCCTACTCAACGATCTGAAAAGCAATTCTCAATCTCAAGTACCTCCTACCCTAGAGAAGCAAGAGAAGAAAATTTAACACTGCTTCAGTAGAAATCTCGCCTTCTTAGTCGTATACCATAGCATGCAAACGTGAATGTGCCTACTCAACGATCTAGAAAAGCAATTCCCAATCTCAAGTACCTCCTACCCTAGAGAAGCAAGAGAAGAAAATTTAACACTGCTTCAGTAGAAATCTCGCCTTCTTAGTCGTATACCATAGCATGCAAACGTGAATGTGCCTACTCAACGATCTAGAAAAGCAATTCCCAATCTCAAGTACCTCCTACCCTAGAGAAGCAAGAGAAGAAAATTTAACACTGCTTCAGTAGAAATCTCGCCTTCTTAGTCGTATACCATAGCATGCAAACGTGAATGTGCCTACTCAACGATCTAGAAAAGCAATTCCCAATCTCAAGTACCTCCTACCCTAGAGAAGCAAGAGAAGAAAATTTAACACTGCTTCAGTAGAAACTGCCCTCTCAGTGTATACCATAGCATGCAAACGTGAATGTGAATTTTGATCATAATTAGCTATTGATTGATCTCTTAAAAGCTCTGTGCTAGCAACTAACAGAAGGGCTTCATTGACAAGGATAGAACCCAATAGCGGGAATCATGTCATATACAAGATCACTAACTGAAAAGCTGTCAAGTAAACATGACATTTTTACCTCCTGAAATGCAGAAACCTGACTTTCTTGAACTTTTGTTCAATAACTGGAAAGCTGTCAAGAAAACATGAAAAAAAATCGATGCAAGAGAAAGCAATAGAAGGTTCAATCCTGTAGCATAACTGGTCAACAGGAAACGTCACAAAAGTTCTTAAGAACACAAACAAACAAACAAAAAGTAAAGAACCACCACATCAAACTGTCATGGCTTAGTCTGCTACACAAAACCACTAAAGCAGAGGTATTTTGGGTACAAAAGGCCTTCAATGACTAAGAGGCGTTGTTTCATTACAATATATATGCTGGTAACACCTAAGAAACAGAAATACTAGGGCAAGGATGGCCACAAGTTTCTCTATCTTGTTCGTCTGGTCCTCTGTTCTTAGGCTGGAGGCTTCGTCAAAAGGGGCGGGCAATGGGCTGGAACAGGCATCGGAGATGATAGCTGTTTAGATGGCAAGTGTGAAAAGGCAAAGTAAAAGAAAGAGCATTAGAGATGCAATACAGGCTTCAGGCTAGTCAAAGTTATCAAAAGGAAGATGCGCTTGAGGCTATACTGAAGTACAGAACAGAGATGCCCATTAATTTATGTATAAGACCAAAAAAAAAGTGAAATTCTGTACCTCCGGCTGCTAATAACCCTCTACACCCTAGTATCCATAAGATTTTCCATAGGCAGAAGGGTTATGGCTGGAAACCCTGGAAGATTAGAACAAGTAAATAACAAAACCTTTTTACAGTAAATGAAAGAGACTGTAATTATAGGCGGGAAACATAGCTTTAATTCAAAGCATGTAATCAGATAATGCTTTACCCTGCACTGCTAGGTCGCCCAGAGGAATAAACGCCATATGGTGCATAATTACCTCCACCACCAACCTGAAAAATATGAATTCAGATCTACTTTCTGACATATTTTGTTTGCTATACAAGGATAGCAGCAAAATAGATGGAAAAATACAGAAACCATCAATTAGAATATGAACAACAGGACAAGATAATTTGATCCTTACCTGTAAAAATGAGATAACATCAAACTAACTTCTAAGAGATGAACACTGAGTATTTACCTGTGAGCCACCATAATTATCACTTGGAGACAAATCATTGTAATCATGTCCACCTGAATAAGATGAATAACCATGCCGACGTGATCTATTATCACGGTTACCATATCTTGAGCCATCTGGCATGCTTGCAGACATGGGGACATAAGAAAGGCCAGGAGAAAATGCAGGAAAAGATCCCTCCATCTCAAATGTATTGGCCCTCAAACGCATAAGTACTTGCAATAACGCATTGGCAGCAACATTAGCATCTCCAGTAATCTGAAGGGGAAAAACACAATACCATGACATAAGAATTTCAGCATAGGGAGTACACTTAAACCAAACATCACACCCCCAACCTACAAAGAACTGAGAGTTAAACAAACCAAGTGAGACAATATTACACGAGGACAAAACTAGAAAACCTGTTTACCTGCACCATCTCGTCATCTTCGGATGCCACTTTGGGAAGATTTTCCTTCGAAAGAACGCGGATGCTTGCCCTTGTGGAATTCCGCATCTCATTGATAATGGAACCACCTTTACCAATAAGGCATCCAACTCGTGAACTAGGTACAAGCAGGCGAGTCGTAAGAATAGCATCACCGGATTCTTTTTCAGTTTTCTCACTACTTCTCGGTTGCAAACGCATTGTTGCATCGATGGTAGGGGATTGATCTTCAAATGCCTGCGATCACAATTGGATTAAGCAACAAATGCTACAGAGAAGCATTCTCAGTCCTAGCAATCAAATAATGAATTCAATAACCAAGAACAGTTCCTCACCTCCTTTGCTGATACAAATATAATGCAATCATCTCCCTCAGCTGCAGCACTATCGACTTTAATAGATGCACCTGATTCCTGTCTTAGCTGTTTGATAATGCCTCCACCTTTGCCAATTACAGCTCCTACATTCTCAGTTGGACAAACCAAACGAACTGCAAACTCTTTTACAGAAGAAGATCTACTTCTACCATCACTTTTGTAACTTGCGTAAGGACCCATCAATGATGTCACACCCATGACTTGTGTACCAGCATGAGGATTAACAAGTCCAGCACCAGACCTAAATATGCTGGGTGACGACAGCAATTGATGTTGGGACCGTGATGGATTATCATGGAGGCGTGCTGCTACTTGATAAAGTGCTTTCTTAACAACTGCACCTTCACCGGTTATCTGAAAATAAAAGAAGAATCTCTTCAACACATCATTTACAGTTTCATATAACCAGATATACGCATCATTAATAAGTTACCAGTTTCAAAAAAAGAAGATATACGCATCATTAAAAGTGACGGCATAGTGGGGAATTTGCAAATAAAACTTGAATACAGCAGTTGCTCACTCAACAATTGATTGTCCATTTCTCTCATTATTCCTAGTCGGTGTTTTTGGTACCATCAAGTTTCACAAATAGATGCCCTACAAAATGGATATAGCTAACAGATTAAAAAAACTGCTTTTAAAGAACCAAACCAATCTTGTAAGAAGCCCTTCAGGATTAGATGGGGTACTCTTTTTATGTCTTCTGATTTTTAGAAATAACTGTCAGATGTAACCCACTTCCTTTGTGCTAATTTATTTATAAGATCTACTTTGCCTTCTCAAAAAAGGATCCAAATGAATCATGTTTAAGTTTCTGCTCACGCAGTTATACCCCATACCAATCAACTACCCCTCAATCTCGAACTAGTCAGTCAATGCATGAATCCTTTATAACAATTCTGCTCGACGAACTCATTTTACTCCAATATACTGATCTTCTATGGTAAATTAGGATTTCTCTAAAACTAAAGGTTTTTGCAAAACTCACACCTATACACTGACATACAATCCATGTAACAACTACACCTCTGCATCAAGCAAGTTGGGGTTCACTATATGAATCCTCAGTGACTATATTCCCCATTTAAATTCATCTTAGGCCAACAGGAAATCTAGAATCTTATCGGAAAAGTTTGTAAGTAACATACTTAAAAATTGGTTGACAAGCTAAACCAGGCAATCAGCTAGCATAGAAACAAGCCTCTTCATTGCGAGAGACACCAAGGCTGGAAAATAAAAAAAAACTCATTTTTTTAATCAGGCTCGAAAACCTCATATCTAGCTACCTATTATATTTTGTGAAGCAATTTTCTTTTTTTATATGACGGTGGTGTCTACGCCAGCTTGCACGGATCGCAACTATTCCACCAGGTACCAAAATTAAATACGATCAAGGGAAGTGCTCGCACTTAAAACTCTGATGAAATTACTTCAGGTAAATTAAACCATACATGCCTAAAAGTACTCTAGAGTACATGCATAATGAATGCTTCTAATTATCAAAAAAAATCTAAGAGATGACACGGAATTACAGTTAACATAAACTGTACTCAAAAGTGTTGTGAGGAGGACCCTGCCACTACCTGGAGAAGCTCATCCGAGTTTAGAGCACAAGGGGGCAAGTGCTCACTGCTTAACACCCGAATCTGCGCACCTGTTTCACTTCGTAAATTCTGGATCACTAGTCCACCTTTCCCTATCACACAACCTATCTGATCTGATGGGACAAGCATCCTTACAGTAATCTGCTGATGATCCTCCAGATCTTCGTCCATACGCAGGTCTTCAGCAAGGACTCTGTCATGCACCCTGAATAGAGCATCTTGAGCAGGTGAAATCAGGTCACCAGTATCTTCAGAGACATTAGTTTCTTCACTTCCACTATAAATAGTTACCACACGCTCCTCGCAGCCAGGTATGGTCTCGCTAATCCTAATCTTTGAATTAGTTTCTGTCCTCAGTTGTTTTGCAATGTCCCCACCAACTCCAATGATACTTCCAATTTTTCCTGTGGGGCATAAATAACGAAAAACAGTATCCTCTGGTCCAATGGAATTTGATTCCTTTTCATCAGTTGGAGTCCTTCTCTTACTTCCATCACTCCTTGAATAGTCAGATTCCGATTGCATTCTCTTACCGTAGTTGTTCCTCTGGCCTGCCATGTCAAGGAGCTGAATGTGTCACCCTACAAACCAAACTAACAACTCATGAAGTGTTATTACACAGAACATCATGAGGTGGAACATACAGACAACATAACCTGGAAAATGAAGCACAATGCAAAGTGGTGCAAATTACATCATATGCAATATCAATTTCCCAATAAAGCTATATTGCTTCACTCAATAACCATAAGACCAAGTAAAAGCTTTACCAACCAACCAAGAAAGTTGCAACACAAAATCACAGAAAAAATCCATGATGACATTGAAGGCCCTGTTTTCTCTAGCAGTCCAGATTTTCCTTTAAAGTAATCAACGACAACCTCAAATCAAAGAAGCAATTTTCACTCATCCAAGACTTCTATTTTCCTTTAGAACTTACCAATGACAAAATCCCCAGCAACGCTCAAGGGCTGAGCCAGGTAGGACGGAAAAATTACACCATCAATACAAGATTAAGATTATCTTTTATGTATATACAATAGATGTTGAATCTCCTTTGCTTCCTAATTCTTAAAGCTCTTGCAATCACCCAAGCAACAAATTGCAAGTTCACACACAACAAATTAAATGTTTGAGATTAAAGACCCTCTCTTACTGCAATAAAATCCCTAGCACTACATAATTTTCTTCAAAGCAATCAACTTTACAAACAAACAAAAAAAACAGACACAGAAGCAATTTTCACACACACCATATTTCTCCTCTTTTTTACACAGAAAACCAAATTCATGATTGAAATTGATACCCTTACAGATATACAATCACTAACACTCCATAATTCCCATCAAAGTAGCCAACTTTACCCAAAAAAAGAATCCAGATTCAATTTTTAGCCCCAAAAAAAAACTTCATTTCTTCACTACACTTCCCTAGAATCAAAAGAACAAAAAAAAGCAACCAAAAAAAAACATAAAAGTCTCACCTTTTGTTTGTCTAGTAAACCTGTATCACTGCCAAAATTAGAGAAAGGGTAAATGATTAATCTTGTTAATTTTGCATAAAAAGCACAAATAGTCTATAAACACAATGGAGAGAGAGAAAAGCAAGAAAATTACAGTGTTCTGGAGAAGAATCAATCCGTGGGTCTGTTGTGTTCAAAGTACCAAATACTGCAGAGAATATAAAGAAAATCTTTGCCAAATGGGGAAGTTTCTAGGGTTTGGCTGTAAAAAGCTTGTCAAATACTGAATACTTAACCGACTATAGATGGTCTTATTAGAAGTGTTGTACCTAGGCCCTAATGAGGCCTAACAAAGATATATACTAGAGAAAATGTTAGCCCATCATTATCAAAGAGATTTTGTAACAAAGTAAAATATTTGAAAAAGCTATCAAATTAGACAAATATTTCTACTATATTTTATGTTTTTGGTTAATCATGAAAAAATTATCATAGATAATCAATGTTTATAGGTAAAGAGCACTCCAATGAATAATAACTGACATTTTAGTCATTCCGAGCCTGAGAACCAGTAAGAAAAATAACAAGCTAGTTACAGAGTTTCTGAATTGAACTACTGCACTTTCGAACTTTTCTAGAGTCTTTTACTTGTTTTATTATTTCAATGATTTCTTTCTGTATATGTGCAATAGCTACCTCTGTTTTTACATTTACTTCCTTGAATTGCTTCCAATTTCTTGCCTTCCATGTGCGGTAGATCCTTGCCCCGGAAATTGTTATTGTCAACTTCTTTATGAATTGTCTCCAATGTTGCTCTTTTATCCAACTTAAATGAGGTTGCACCTACTTTTGCATTCAGCTTGTCCATCTTCCCAACTCTTCTTGCACTATTGTTGTCCATCTACATTAAAAAAAAAAAATAGATGTCGTTGAGATTCCACTTTGTTATCATCACACATACAACATGTTAAATCGTCCACTGGAATATGTAGCATGTTCATTTTCTCTTTTGTCAACACTCAACAGTTTATCTTAGGTTGTCATCCATAGTATGAATCTGTGTATGGATAGTAGAATCGAGCTCCATACCAAATCGGATCCCTTTACTCTCTCCAAGGTCCCCACTAAGTTGTAATAACTTTCCCTGAATATTCATCACTCTCAGTTAAACAGTATGATTCATCTCTGTACCAATCAATCATGCTTTGTTTCATAGAACTAAACTTCTTCCGCTACCAACTACAATCTGCTGGAGGGACATGAGTCCATATATCATATAAATACCATGTATCCATTTAATCCAAAGCGTATCTTCTTTACAAGCAAGTTGCCAAATTAGATTCCCCACAACTTATTTGATTATTTGATGATTCTCCTTATAATTTGGAAATTTCATACTGGATTTCAATTTGGATACACCAACGTGTATTTTTTGCTACAAAATATATCAAAATAGGGAGAAAGGTGAGACAAAGAAAGAGAGAGGCGAGCGAGATCCACATATACATGCAAATCACACTATATATATATAAATATATATATATATGGATACTAGATATATATATCTTGGATATCATATATATGGAGAGAGGCAAGTGAGAAAGGAGAGTGGTGAGCGAGATAGGAGAACGGCGAGTAAGAGAGTCAGATACATGCGAATCCACTTGGATACAGTGTATCTAGAGTAAATTACACCTAATTTTGACCACATGTATCTGAGATACATGTATCTATACGCACCCATACATGTATCTGAAGTCCAAAATTTGGTAAGATCGTCATATTACAAACTAGCATGAATCTAAATAATTAACTCTTAAGCTAGTGCGATTTCTATAAATTACCCTTAAATATTAGACAATCATTACCAAAAATATATTTTGTAACAAAGTTATTTTTTTTTTTTTACTTTTTATGTGTTCAAGCATTTATGTATAGTGAGAGGCGGATTCAAAATTTTTAATATTTGTATTGATGAGAGATAATATATATCTCGTTGAATTAATTAGGGTAGAGAAAATAAGAGGTGGATTCAAAATTTGAAGACGGTGGGGCACCATTATTATATTAACATAAATGACAAAAGATTTTCAATGACGAAGAAGGGATGATATTGTGTTGGACTTGCCTGCGATAGCGTATATATTGATGAAAATACAAGTGGTGTTAATAATTAAACTCCAATGCAAATAAAATCATTGATAAATAGCTTAGTGGTTAAGGTAGTGCAAATGTATGAATTGACGCAAGTTCAAATTATCAAACCCACTTATTTGTGCTTAACCGTTAATTTAAACAGAAGTCACAAATTTAAAACTCAAATTTCAAGCATGAAAGCAATCAATTACGATTAGCCCAAATCCACTTTTGTTCTATTTATACAAAATGCACAATTTAATTAAACTTTATTTGTACAAATATATATATATATATATATATATATATATACTAGATAATGTGGTCTGTGCATAACGGACCCAATAATATAAATGGTATATTTTGGGGCTAATAACCGAGTTTTTGAAACGATTGTTTGCGTGGATAAAGGAATAAGTTTTTTTATTACAAATTTGTACTTTCTTTGACGCTATTTAAGGCATAATAAGACTACCCACATACAACATTTTTGAAATAATTTATGTTGTCAATTATCATGATTTATAGTATTTTTACGATTTTAAGTTATTAATTATTGTGATTTATAATATTTTTATGTAACTTTGAAATAATGTACATTACTGGTCACTTTGTCCTAATTTATGTGATATGGATAAAATTACAAAATTAACCCTTTTAAAATGTCTTTCAGATATTTTAAGTTGTTAATTATTATTATTTATAATACTTTTTTGGTAATTTTAAAATGATATGTGTTATTTTTTCTGTCCCAATATATGTGAGCCTGATAGAATTCTGAGAGTCAACGTATTTTATTATATAGCTTTTAAATATTTTAAATTGGTAATTATTGTAATTTTTAATGCTTTTTAAGTCATTTGTAAATGATATATGTTGCTTCCTTGATTGGGACTTTTCCATTTGTGACATATATATATATATATAGAGATATTTGGTGCCCGTGCCAACACGAGCCCAATAAATATTTTTTTTGTTTTTGTTTTAATTTATGTGATATAAATGGAATTTGAAGATCAGTCGATTTTTTATATGTTTTCTTAAAAATATATTTGAAGTTATTAAATTGTTGTGATTTATATTTTTACGTTAGTTTTGAATAATATAGGTTACTCATGTTTCAATTCATGTGAATAATCATAAATATTTTCAGTTGTTAATTTATTGTGTATTCTAGAAATTTTGACGTTATTTTCAAATAGTACATGTTCTTATTCTATTCCAATTAGCCAACCAAATTTCTTATATGATTTACTAATATTTTTAATTGCTAATTATTGTGATTTATAGCATCTTTTATGTAACTTTTAATAATATATAATTTGTTCAAATTCATATGACAATGATAAGATTTCAAGAGTCAACGCAATAAAAATTTAAATTTTTTAAAAAGTTGTACGTCTAATATATTTTGTAGCTAAAATATACTCTCTCTGTCCACTTGTATTTGTCATGTTGCGCTTTTTGAAAGTCCATTTGACTAATTTTCAAATTTAAATTAGATTGTATTAATTCGATATTTAAAAAAAATAAATTAAATATGCAAAATCTATACAAAAAGTACTATAAATTGTTATTTTTTGCCTATGATTATGATGAAAAAAACACATTGTAAAATATTAGTTAAAATTCTTATAGTTTGACTCTAAAAAAGGAAATCATAACAATTAAAAGTGTTCAAGAAGTTTAAAATAAAAGGTTGAAAAAAAGAATTAGATAAACTACATATTTTGAAAATTGAAAACATATAAATAATAAATGGGCCCAAATGAGGTCAAACTTTTTGGCTAATAAAGTAGTAGGTAATTAATGGTAGTAATATAAAATTTAAAGGTACAACCATAAAAGAAGAATGTACAACACTATGAAACACATATCATCCAACACTTGTCATGTGCTAAGTAGTAGATATTCCCACTTATTATATATAGTAATATATAAATTCTAAGTTAACAAATGCAGGTGCACTCATTATTCTATATAGATTTATCTCTAATGAAATCAAATTAGAAGGTCATGCTCATAAGAAATAATTACGAAGTCTTGATTAATAGTATATAACATGCAATGTTAACATGGATCTTTGGTCAAGGTCTTGTGGATACGAGTGGGACAAATCATATGTATGTAATATTTGGTAATTATCGATTGTAAAACTATGTCTAATATTTATAACAAATTAGTTTTATCATATGTATTTTCATGGGGAAAAGACATAGATTTCCCCCTCAACTTGTCTTGAAAAATTAGTTACACGTTTAAATTAGGGAAAAGAGTCTCATATACCCTTCAACTTTGTCATTTGGAGCTGATATGCCCCTCGTTATGAAAGTGGCTCATATATACCCTTACCGTTATATAAACGGCTCACATATACCCCTACCGTTACAAAATGAACTCACATATACCCTTCATTTAACGGAAGTGAAAAAGTTAGTTTTAAATTTACATTTTTGACTTTTAATTTTCTTAAAAATTATTTAGGGGTATATATGATTCTTCTAGCAAAGTTCAAGGTATATTTTAATCTTTTTCATACATAAATTATGTTTTGACTTCTTTTATTATAATTATTTGAGTTTCTTATTCTTATTTTATTTTTTTCTTTCATTCCTTAGTGTAAAGAAAAAAATTAAAAACTATTTTTTGTGGCTATATTATAATTTAAAACTATTTTTTT
>NW_006239115.1:270615-283095 GCF_000226075.1 Solanum tuberosum | reverse complement strand
ATATATGTTTGAGGAGGATTAAATATACTCATATGGGATTATATATATATTTTTTAAAATAATAAAAAATTAACTTGAAATTAATTTTTTTCATTTCCGTTAGAGGAAAAGGGTATATGTGAGCCATTTGTATATAAGTAGGGGTATATATGAGCCACTTTCATAACGAGGGGTATATCAGCTCTAAATGATAAAGTTGAGGGGTATATCAGACCCTTTTCCCTTTAAATTATTATGACGATCTATTACACACCTTTACAATTTAAAAGTGAATTTATTTACCCCTGAGACGTGTAACACCACTCTCACAATATGCGGTGTATTACACTCGCTGTCACATCAGTGCCATGTCAGAAATTTTTAAAAAATTATATTCTCTTTTATTTTTAATTAACTTTTATTTTGTTAACTATATTTTACACTAATTAATCTCCAATTAATTATTAAAATTCTCTAATAATTATATTTTCTTCGTAGCAAAATTACAATAAGATGAAAATTCTAACAATGGCCGCCAAGAACACTAATCAGAACATGAAGCTGATTTATGGAGTGGAAAATTCTCCGATTTCTCTCAAAAACTCCCGCCATAGCTGCAGTGGCTAAGAAGCCCTCAAATTTTATCCCGCCGATGACATTAAGAAATCTTTTGTTAACAAACACAAATCAAAACCCACAAAACTTAGATTGATGATAAGTAATTTGCTAAGCAAGCTGAGAAAAAGGAGAGATTTTTGCTTAAAAGAAAGAGGAGAGAAATGTGCTTCATCAAGGAGGTGGGGTTGAAGAAGAAGAAGAAGGGGATGGGTTGTGAAGAAGAAGAGATGTGAAGAGTGGGGTGGGGTCTAATTGATTTTTTTTTCTACTTTAATAAATCTGACGCGCCTATTTTTATTTTTTTTAAAATTATTTTGCCACATCAGTTTTAGGGGGTAAATAAATTCACTTTTAAGTAGTAAATGTGTGTAATAGGTCGTCATAATAGTTTAAGCGTGTAACTGACTTTTCAGAACAAATTTAAGGGGGAATCTATGCCTTTTCCCTATTTTTGTGTGTACCTCATATCAATAATAAAAAAACATACACAAATATAGTTTTATGAGTGAAATTTGTGAAAAATGGGAATATATAAGTGATAGATTATACTTTTATCTTTGTAAGGTTGTGATTAATATGATCAGAATTTGCAATCTAATTGTACCTTTTTAATTTTTTAATTTCGGGTCTTGTTAACTTTTTTTTCCAATTAAAGCTTTAGATAGAATTCTTCAAATTAAAGAGGGTGAAATATATTTGGAGAAGATATAATATTTTCAATTCAAGTTAAAATAAATTTAATTCGAGTTTCATGTAGACAAGAGACAATACTTTTGGATAATCAAACTTCTCACATGTCAAAACGATGTATATTTCACCTTTAGAATATCACAACATATATATTGTATTTATATTGCTTTAAAATAGTTCAAGAAGGTATTGAAAATAAGACTAATAATCCCTATTTTTTTTAAAAAATATTACATTTTATAATTCTTATTCTTGTGGCAAAATTTGTGCAACTCTTTAAAAATTGAATGATTAATAATTGACATAATACATAAACACATAATTTTCTCCTCATTCTAGTTTTGATTATTCACAAGATAAAAGTACGATTATAAACACATAATTTTCTCTCAACTTCATTTACAAGATTACATCAAATATATGGAGTATTATTATTATCGAAAAGAGGCATAAATGCAAATCATAAAATTAGGGACACACAAATGAATAAAGTAGTAAATGAAGGACTCCATAGGAAAAAGAAACACATAAAATAAAATAATACGGTATCAGCGAGAAGTTAGGGTTTTTATTTACATTTGCAAAGCAGACATTTTTATTCCTTCAAAGTCCATTTTCAGTCTCTTCACTCCAATAATTCAAACATTTGTAAGCTTCCCTCAACACCCTTTTAGCTTTACTGTACTTCTATGTCCAAATCTTCACTTCAATGAACACATATCTCTAATCTTGATTTTGGGAATTTCATTTCGAGTAAAAATTGTGTCTTTTTGTTTTCTTTTCTATCCCTTGGGTTTTTGATGATCAAGATCAGTTTTTGAAGTGTTTTTGGAGTTGGGTTTTGGTTTTTACTATGTGGGGTTTCTAATAATAATGTTTTTATAAGGTTATTATTTTTGTTTTCGAGTGGCTTGGTAGTTTACCTTCAGTTTAACTCTTTGTTTTGATGGATTTTTATGTAGTTGTGGTTGTCATGGTTGACTTGTAATCATTGTGTTTCCTTAGATAAAATTGTTTACTGTTTAATGTTTGTATGCACTGCTTGTGAAACAAAAATGAAAATAAAGAAATGGCTTAAGGACCAAATAGACTAGCATTTGCTTTCTTGCGTTTCTCTCTTCCAATTTGTTTTTGAGTGAAATGATGGATTTTGCTGGCCTTGACCAATTTGGGATTTAGGTGTAGTTATGAGTGAAGTGACAGAGTACAACCCAGAATTGTAAGAGAGATAAAAAGTTATGAGTAATCATGCTAAATACAATATTCCTGCAATTTTAGGGATTTTAGTTACGAAGCCACTCACATTTTTTTGGGAGAATATAACAATTATGATGACCTTCCTTCCGGTGTGAATTGGATCCATTTAGCTCCTCAAGATTGACCATAGAGCCAAAGCTTCAGTGGCTTCGTGTGTCACCTTGAAGAACACTTTTTTATGCCATTTCTTGCTTTGTTGTGTCGCCTTGAAGAACAGTTCTTTATGCCATTTCTTGCTTTCATGTTATGCACCTTAGTATTACTTATATTTATTTCGCTATGTTTGTTGCACTTAATGTTTTTCCTTTTTTTAGTCCAGCCTTTTAACTTTGGTAATCATCTATATTGTGTCCTGACCTTTTCCGTTTTATGAATGTAAATTGGTGATTATCAAGGTGGCGAAGGATAATACTGTTATAAACACTTCCTGCATGTTATTTTCTTGCTTCCAAATAGTTCAGTTTTGTCTGAATTCCTCGGGACCTAATCATGTCATGCTTGTATGCTTTTCAGTGGTATTGTTGTATGTAATTGGTATTTGCACGTACCAGGTGCAGTTCATTAGGACATTTGGAGTAGTCCTAAGCAGCGAGGGGAGAACTCACTCTCTTGGTAGATACGTGAAGAAATGGAGTAGTTACTAGAGTTGCCCCTTTTACACTGAAAGTTGAGAACTGACAAGCATTGTTAAATCGTGTTCCCTTTGTTGTGTTGCTGAAACTGAATGGAGTAGTTACTAGAGTTGCTCTCTATTCTGAAAATTGAGAATTGAGGAAGCAAGTACCAACATAATAGTTGTGAGTCTTGTGAAACATAGCTAAGACGGGGTCCCTTTGTTGTGTGGCTGCAAGGCCACATGGGTCCAATGCAGCTAGTGGAGAATGGTCCATGGGGCCACATGAGCCTTACTGGCGGACTAATTCAAGCTTCTCCCCAGCACCATCCAGATGGGATTTCCGCTTCCAACCTGAAACATTATCCTTTGGCTCTAATGATGGAGTTCAATTGTATGGATCTTCTGCTTCATCAAACAGTAGAGATAGTAGAAGTTGGGTGAGGGGGAACCAATTGGCCAATCACCAATATCTCATATCAGATGGTGTTGGTGCATACTGTAGTAGCCCATCGGACATCTCTCCGGCACAGCAGTGGACTCCACCAGCTATCCAAGAAATCAACATTGATGATTTTGGTACTTCAAGAAGGGGTAAACATATTGATTTTGCAATTATTTTTTTTTGTATATCACGAACTTCCAAGGATGCTTAGTTGGGTTTTGGTCTCTTACTTTCATGTACTACTTGCTTTCTCCATTACTAGCTTCATTTATGTTGACTGAATAATCAGCTGATTGTTTTTTCATATATATGTTCGTACTTGATTTTGGATGTGATTTGCTTGGAGTTTGATACAAGGTTCTCATTTGTCTGTTTCTGCTATTCTGTATTGCTCGTACATGGGGATTTTCTATGAGACACTGTAATTCAAGGTAATTTTGACTTGGTGTCAGTCTAAAATGCATAAATATTCAGAATTAGGTAGATTAAGCCCATAGACAACTTCCTGCATGTTTTTTTAAGCGACGGCTCAATTTTCATGCTGCAGCTGTGGATCTCAAGTCCTTGTTAGGAGAGTATATGGGCCTTACAATTACAAACATGTATGGTTGTCTACTAATATAACCAAATAGTATACAACTAGTGCTATGCCCGGGTGAAGGGGATTAGCTGTAGGATTCATATGTGAAAGGAGGGGGGAAATGTAAGGGGGTTGAAAGTATTTTCTGAGATGCAAATAGAACTGAGGGTAATTTGTCCAACATCCCAACTTTTGAAAGATGAACAATAGGTTCATATCAATGAGGGATCCCTATTCAACTTTATATTAACATTGGGCAGTTGATCACCTTTAGATTCTTTAATTATCTTGGACTGGACCTTTGTAAGCAAATTGTCTATTATAAAACCCATAAGATGGGGCTTAGCCATTGGTGCACAACCATGTTAGAAGGCACAATCTCCGTGCAAAATTAATTTTGGTATCCTGCAGCTCCTTCGTCGTATTTTTATGTGCTCTTTAGTTGGGGTTTTGGTGCAGTTCATGAGCTGATTTTCTTAGTTTAAAGTTGAAGGAAAAAACATACTATTTGTTTATGATATTGGAATTAGGTCTGTTTAAGATAATAATTAGAATGTCGTACTTGGAAAAAAAAAGTGTGTTCCCATCATTAGTCTCTTCGATGTGTTAGTATCCACCTTTGAGTCTCTAATGATCTTGGGCTGGACCTTCGTAAGCAAATTGTATATTGTAAAACCAATAAGATGGGGGTTAGCCATCGGTGCATAGCCATGGTAGGAGGCGCAATGCCTGTGCAGAACTAATTTTGGTATTCTGCAGCCCCTTTGTCGAGTTATTATGTGCTCTTTAATTGGGTTTTTGTGCAGTTCATGGACAGATTTTCTTCATTTAAAGTTAAAAGGAAAAATGTACGATTTGTTTATGATATTGAAAGTAGGTTTGTTTAAGATAATAGTTAGAAAGTCGTAGTTGGACAAAAAAGTGTTTGACAGGTTGGTAATTTCTTGACATGATGTCTAATTGATGCTGAAATAAGGCAGCAATTTTGTGTTAGCTGATTTGAATTTTTGAGGAAATAAGCTTTGCTGTTCAGGGTGATAAATTGGGATGCGGTTAGAAGGACAAGTAGTTCTAACATATTAGCAGAGAATTCCATCGTTTGGTTAGGTGAATTGACACGTGTAGTGCATTTCTGTCATGCCCTAAACCTAGGTGAGGTAGACCGACACTCGGTGCCTTGATTTGATTGAGCGAACCAGCTTTACATGATTGTATGTGCTAGGCATATATGAAAAAATATACACAATGTCTCAGAATTCAACATATATGAGCAAGTACTTCTTTTATACATATGGAACCCCAAAACAAAATAACTAGGTCTATGAATTACCCAAAATACATAGGGCAATACTAGAGATTTACCGAAAATATATGATCATGACCTGAACATACTAGTCTATGAAGCCTCTACTACATGACATGAACTGAAAAAGTTTTGGGACTATGCCTTGGCATACCCAAAAGGCCAAACTATCTATGTACATAGTATGAAACATGATAAAGGCCCTGAATAGTAGTGGGACTCACCAAAGGCATATGAGAGAGACTGAAGTACCACAACTCTATAATGCATCATGAGAAAACATAAAGAGTATCCTAGACTTCAAAGTAATACCTAAGATGGGGGTTAGCCATCGGTGCATAGCCATGGTAGGAGGCGCAATGCCTGTGCAGAACTAATTTTGGTATTCTGCAGCCCCTTTGTCGAGTTATTATGTGCTCTTTAATTGGGTTTTTGTGCAGTTCATGGACAGATTTTCTTCATTTAAAGTTAAAAGGAAAAATGTACGATTTGTTTATGATATTGAAAGTAGGTTTGTTTAAGATAATAGTTAGAAAGTCGTAGTTGGACAAAAAAGTGTTTGACAGGTTGGTAATTTCTTGACATGATGTCTAATTGATGCTGAAATAAGGCAGCAATTTTGTGTTAGCTGATTTGAATTTTTGAGGAAATAAGCTTTGCTGTTCAGGGTGATAAATTGGGATGCGGTTAGAAGGACAAGTAGTTCTAACATATTAGCAGAGAATTCCATCGTTTGGTTAGGTGAATTGACACGTGTAGTGCATTTCTGTCATGCCCTAAACCTAGGTGAGGTAGACCGACACTCGGTGCCTTGATTTGATTGAGCGAACCAGCTTTACATGATTGTATGTGCTAGGCATATATGAAAAAATATACACAATGTCTCAGAATTCAACATATATGAGCAAGTACTTCTTTTATACATATGGAACCCCAAAACAAAATAACTAGGTCTATGAATTACCCAAAATACATAGGGCAATACTAGAGATTTACCGAAAATATATGATCATGACCTGAACATACTAGTCTATGAAGCCTCTACTACATGACATGAACTGAAAAAGTTTTGGGACTATGCCTTGGCATACCCAAAAGGCCAAACTATCTATGTACATAGTATGAAACATGATAAAGGCCCTGAATAGTAGTGGGACTCACCAAAGGCATATGAGAGAGACTGAAGTACCACAACTCTATAATGCATCATGAGAAAACATAAAGAGTATCCTAGACTTCAAAGTAATACCTTGAGGGGTCGTTTGGTTTGAAAATGAGTTATGATGGGATAAGTTATGTTGGGATAAGTTATGTTGGGATTAGTTATGATGGGATAAGTTGTGTTGGGATTATTTTTTATTGAGTGTTTGGTTTGTTGTATTCAAAATAATAAATTTTAAGAACAATTTATTTGTTTACAAAAATGCCCTTCATTAATGTAAAAAGTGATATAAAAAAAGGGTTGAAAGAGACATTTTTGTCATTTACCTATTTTATCCCGGATAAGTTATCTCGGGATTACTATACCACCCAAGGAGAGGGATAACTTATCCCGGTACTAATTATTAATCCCGGGATAAGTTATCCCGAACTTGCCAACCAAACAACAAAATAAGCAGTACTATAATTTAATCCCGGGACTATTTGGTATTATTCCTCACACCAAACGAGCCCTGAATATCATAAGCAAATGTAACTGTAAATGCTTTATGTGGAAATGCTTTTTGTAATACTTGAAATCTGTAACTTTGAACATACATGGAGCTATTATGTAACTTCATACTTTGATCTTAAATCATAAATATAACTTTTCTGGAAACATCATACTTAGTCTTTGAACATAGATATGTCTTTTTGGAAACATCATATCTTTAGTCTTTGAACATAGATATATTTCTCATGGGGAGATCTTAGTCACTGTCATAAAGCATACATGATAATTCACCATGTGTACTGCATGCATTCAATCAACATCTGAATGGCTGAGCCGACATACCACGATGCTGTGTGGGTCCGATGCTGTTTGTATATGACCTAAACATAATCTGTATCCTAACCGAAGGAATCCCAACCAAAGGAAACTGTCTACTTGCCATTACGACTCTTAACACCAACATATGTAGACTTAGGTGTTGGATTCTTTTGGCAACACCTTCTCAATTTCTAAGGGTGCTCTCAAAATATATATTGTATAACTTGGCACTTGTGGCCCTATTATAGAATCAAATCTGTGCCTCATTGGCCCTTTTGTCAAATTATAATATATAGCTCAGTAGTCTATGATATCAAATCATAATCTGTGGCTCAATAGCCTATAATATCTGTATCTCAATAGCCTAAAATATCAAATCCAATCTGTGGCTCAATAGCCTATGATGTCAAATCATAATATGTGGCTCAATAGCCTATAATATTTGTGGCTCAGTAGCTTGAAATAACAAACCAAATCTCTGGATCATTAGCTATTCATATATCTTTATTATCATTTTGTGAATCGTAACTTAAGTAAGGAAGACTCTAGAAATATCATGTAAATCTTTTAAGGAGAACATGAATCTAATGAATGCATAGGCATATAGAATATCATAAGAAACTTCATTAAACTTAGTTTTGTATAACCTAACTTAGACCCAATTCTATCTTGTACTTGGAGCGGAAAAAGAGACGTTGAGAAGGAAGAGGAAGAAAGCATTAGGATGGGTAGATAATGTGGTAGAAATGTCGAAATTGTATCCGACAAAGTAGCGGTGAGATGAAATCTTGGAGACCTCGGGAGATGTTGGACCATTACATCAAATAAAGTGCCAACCTCTTAAGTACCATATTTACTTATAAAAAAAAGCTCTTTTAAGTGACATATTTAATCTATTTCATGAGTCATAGTATGCTTAAAACACCAAAATGTTTATTTAAAGTACACTTACCAATGCCCCCTGGGATTTGGTTCAAGGGCAATGCATTGCAATACGAGATGTGTGGGAGGCGACGTCTAGTGTTCGTATTCTAGTTTAGTATTTTAGGTAGAGATGAAGAATCATTATCCAGAATCTCAGGATCTTGATTATGAAAAAAGAGAGAGTACTTGATTAAAAAAAAAAGCGAGACCAGAGTAACCAACATCAAACAACATAAAAAAGCCAATCTACCTCAATATGATATTGAATTATGTTTCCATTACAGTTATTGTGAGCGTGCTCTCCCCTTTGTTGATGTCTAAATTAATGGTCGCTTCATGTTGAACACAGTCAAAGTTAGCAAGTTGATATGCTTAAAGAATCAATTCTGTACTGCTCCTGGCACATTTGGCTTATTGGTTTCAGCCAATGCTTTGTCATGAATGCCACCATTCTGGATATTTTGTTGTACTGATTATTTTTCTGTATTTTTTGCTTGGTAGATGCAATTACGAGGCCATTTACATTTTCACCCACAATGGAGGTATGCATCTGTCTTTGCTTTTCTCCACTAACTCCTTTCTTTTGAAGTTTGTAAGCTAAATCCAGCTTTCTTATGACAATAAATTTCTTGACAGGGAGCATCAATTGCTAGGGATGGTAGAGGCTCAACTTCATCCCGATCTGACAGTAGTGACTGTGATTCAATCACCAAGTCCCATTCATCTTATCGTAGCTTCCCGAGTCGCCGTTTCTTTATGTCAAAACCCATACATCCTCTCTCATTTCCAACTGAAACATCTAGAAGAGAAGCTATTGACAGCCTCTCAGCAGGTTTTCTAGAATTTGATGCCTCAACATCACAAAGAGATAAACACCGCTTGAGCAGTGCTAGTGGCAGTCTTGACTTGACAGAGGCTTCTGAATCTTTTCAATCTGACTTCCTAAGTAAACCTTGTAACCCTTCAGATGGTTTCAGATGTGGGTTATGCGAGAGGTTTCTTTCACAAAGATCGCCTTGGAGTTCCCGACGAATTGTGAGAAGTGAAGATATGCCAGTTGCTGGGGTCCTTTCATGCCGCCATGTATTTCATGCTGAATGTTTGGAGCAAGCTACACCAAAATCATGTAAAAGTGATCCTCCATGCCCAATCTGTGCCAAGCTTGAAGAAGGCAGTTCTCCAGAGCAACGAGTTTTCTCCAAGTTCTTTCCTAGGCTTAAAACATTCAGTGAAGAAGGACCATCCAAGCCTTGGGGCTGTGCTCATTCTGGAGATTGTGTCGAAGGGGCTTTGCACGGACCATCTCGTGGCACTATGCTCTCACTAAACAAGAACCGAATTAGGAAAAATCTTTCTTTGAAAGGTAATTCAGTCAAGGAATTTCCGGGTAAATTAAGAAAAACTAATACATTTTCGTCACAGCTTTTTATTGGATCAGTTGATCATGCAATGGTGGGATCTTCAAAAGCATCAGCAGGTTCCGGGCTGAAGTAACAACTGAATTTTGTATATAATTGCAGGCTGATGTCCGTGGCCTTTCGTGGTTGGTGTCCTAATCGTCTTAACTTTTCCTGTTTATTGAATTAGAATCTTTAGTGGCTTAATCATGTTGTAAAATGTAATGTGGTGGAAATTGTGTATGCACTTAAAAAGGATTCAAACAAATTGCATCTTTTGTGTAAGTTTTTAACTGATATTTGATCATTGAACCAATATATGTGGGAAATTGTTATTTACAAGTTGTAGGCATTGAACAAAGTGTCTTTTGATGGTTTACTTGAAAAGTAGTAAAGTCTAAAGCTTTATATGTTTGTATTTTTGCATGTTTCAATGCATTTTGAAGGAGGAATTTTTCAGGCCTGGGATGTATTTTGATTATTTATATCCTTGACCGTATTTTATGTTTTTGTGTATGCACTCTTGTATTTTTTGTTGTTTGTGTTTTTGTATACAATTACTATTTCAGGATTTTTAGTATTCCAAGTGAACTTAGGGGTGTGTTTGGTATGAAGGAAAACATCTTTTGGTAAATATTGTTCAATTTTCTTATGTTTGGTTAGCTCAAGTGTTTTTCCAACTAAACTTATGAAGTTGTTCCTCTCTTAATTAGAGGTTTTGGGTTGCTTGGGTATGAAAATTGGTGTGGAGCGCTTTTCTTAGAATGAGGCTCTATGTAATGCAAATTCGGATTAGTTGGATCCTAATGCGGGTACCGAATGTCGAACGGGAAACCAAATAAATGACTTACCCCTTGTAAGGTAAAGGATACATTTTTAAGATCTCTCTTTCAATGGTTCCATCTAGGGGTGGGCATGGTATGGTATATACCGAATACCACACCGAAATTGAATTTTTTTATACTGCGGTATGGATATTATGGTATTTGGTATGGTATTTGGAATGACTTGTAATTTTTTTTGGTATTTGGTATTTATAAATAAATATTGAAATATCGTATACCATACCAAAATTTTATAGTAATATATAAAATTAATCATTCATTAACATGTGGACTCTAACTCGACATGGTGGTATATGTCAAGTTAGAGTCTACATGTTAGTGAATGATTTTTGTGGTGTAAAATTATATAGGGCTATGCATAATTTTAGATAATGTTATTTAAACTTAGCATCTATGACTACTCGATTGTTATTGAAATGTTTTTTTTTGTGAAATTATTTAACAAAAGTAGTTGTTGATCTACTATGATTAAGACTTGTGCTTTTGAATTTCTCATATTCATGTTGATCATCGTATTGATTTTGCAAGAATACTTGCTAAAGGACAAAGAGAATGGTTTTTAACTTATTTGCTAAATAAATCGTATGGAGAGTTATGAATATATGGAAGTCGAAGTCAATTATGGTTATTGAAGACCATACCGTAAAATACCGAAATCGAAATTAAATATACCGAACCATACCGAGCTAATTTGGTATGGTAATGATATAGTACTCTAGATACTAAATATCGAAGTTACGTTATCAAAATTTTTATATACTGTACCATGCCCACCCCTAGCTCATCTGACCTTGACTTGGTAACCGACTTTCAATCTCGACTTCGACTTTCGTTCCTTTCTTCGATGTAAGTCTCGACTCCTAACATTGACCCTGATTCGGCTGCTGACTCCTGACCAGGACTTGGGTTGGGATCGAGTCCTTTGTCAGCGTCGAGTTAGAAACGGGAGTAGGGCAGTGGGAACCCAAGTTGGGGTTGGGATCATGAGTCGAGTTGGGTGTGTCCAAGTCTAGGATTGGGATTGTGGTCCATTGTCAAAGTGTTTCCCAAATTACATCTTAATGTTCCTGGGACAATGTATTCTTCTTAATAACCAAACAATATAAAATAAGTAAGAAAACTATTTATTTTTCAAAAATATGTTCCTAATATGTTCTAGAAAAATATTTTTCGTGAAAAATATATATGTGAAAAACACTTTTCTTCATGCCAAAAATATTCTATGTGAGCTCATACAGCCTATCGTGTTTATATTATGATTTTTATATTATATAATTTTTAATCAAATTTTGAATTTTTAATCTAATCAAAATGTTACTTTTTTCTGTTTGATTTGAAAAAAATGAAAAATAAATAGATACTACATATTTAAAGTTTCATATTCAGTAGTACATAACTACTTATTATCGAAAAAAAAAAAGAGTAATACATAACTACTATATTAGTAAAAACAACTTCTAGCCTAAACAATTGCATACTTTATCTTTTAAAAAATTTATATCTAAAATAATAATAAATAAATAAATAAAACAAAGAGAAAAACCTACATGGCCCTTACCCCATTAACCCACTTATTTTTTTCAAGCTTCTAGAAAATCATTGTAGCGAAAAATAAAAGTAAAAAATTAGTAGTACAAATTAGAGCAACTTTCACATATAGCAAATATAAAAATTATATTTGTATGTTATAGCTATAGTTTGCATAATTGCACTTCATAACAAACATAAATATGTATATTTCGCTATACATATACAAAAGAAAGCTATTGTATAATTTGTTCTGTTTCGGTACCCATATACTAAAGATCAATTATATAATCTGTGTTTGTATAAAGCGAGAAAGAGAGAAAGACAAAA
>NW_006239115.1:256695-270512 GCF_000226075.1 Solanum tuberosum | reverse complement strand
AGTTTGCATAATTGCGCTCCATATCAAACATAAATATGTATATTTCGCTATACATATACAAAAGAAAGCTATTGTATAATTTGTTCTGTTTCGGTACCCATATACTAAAGATCAATTATATAATCTGTGTTTGTATAAAGCGAGAGAAAATTGTATATATACATATATTTTCGTTCCCCTCTCCCAGATCTAGCTTGCCACTCTCCCAGATCTCGCTCGCCTCTCTCACTTTATACAAACACAAATGTATACATTGCGTTTGTGTTTGTATAAAGCGAGAGAAAATTGTATATATACATATATTTTCGTTCCCCTCTCCCAGATCTAGCTTGCCACTCTCCCAGATCTCGCTCGCCTCTCTCACTTTATACAAACACAAATGTATACATTGCGTTTGTGTTTGTATAAAGCGAGAAAGAGAGAAAGACAAAATAAAATTGGGTAGGGGAAGATCGTAGTTGTATAATTCTAAGTGTATAGGACGAAAATATATGCATTTGTATTTGTATATACAATTTTCTCTCGCTTTATACAAACACAAACGCAATGTATACATTTGTGTTTGTATAAAGTGAGAGAGGCGAGCGAGATCTGGGAGAGTGGCAAGCTAGATCTGGGAGAGGGGAACGAAAATATATGTATATATACAATTTTCTCTCGCTTTATACAAACACAAACGCAATGTATACATTTGTGTTTGTATAAAAGCGAGAGAGGTGAGCGAGAACGAGAGTGGCGAGCGAGATTCCACCAGGGAGAGAGGCGAAATAGCAACAATTTTGCTATAGGGTACAATTAAATCAAACTATGTCTATAACATTTAATTTGAATTAATAGTTTGCTATTATATACAATTGTCCCTACAAATTATTAATAAATTTATGGGACATATGAACCGACCCATGCTTCAAAATTTACGCTTCACCCGTGTTGCGTAAAATATCCCGCTTTGTTTTCGCGCCTCTTTAGACTTAAAATTTAACTTGGCATCAAATCTATCATAATTTAATTTTATTCCAAAATAATTTAGGTATGAGAATTACGAATTTTCCAATTCAACTTATTCAAAGATTTATAAAATCTAAGTTTCTCCTTTAAATAGAAGTCAATTCTAGGCAAAGAAACACAGAACAACAATGCCATTTGATCACCCCTCATATCTTATCAAATACATTTTCCTCTTTCTTTTAGTCACGACAAAGAAAATGAGCACTGAAAGAAAAGTTGCATACCAAAAATCCCGAAAAGAGTTCTTCAAAATGGTTCGAGAACTCAGCGCCTCTCATGGTGTTGAGATTGCTAGCGTCTTCTATAGTGATTACCACAAAAAACCTCTGGTATATCCAAATCATGCTATTGCTATCAAAGCCTTTGAAAATTTTAGAAAGTTACCTATGCAAGAGCAATTCAAAACCATGGTGACACAATTAGAAGTCCTCCAACAATTAAAAACTGAGAAGTTGGAAGAACTTCAGAAGCTAAGGGAGAAGAACAAACGCATGGAGTTGAAAATTAAGCTGCATAAAATGAAAATAGAAGATTTTTCTGTTGACATGATAAACCTTGAAGATCTCAACGATTGGATCTATGTGATGAGAGAATATCTCAAAGAAATAAAAGAAATGAAAGCAAGGGTTGACAAAGAGGGTTCCATATCGAATATCTCTTAATCCGTTGTTGGACAGATAATTCCTAGTGGAATCAATCTAAACTTGATTTGGCTGGTTTAATTTTAATTAAGTAATATCTACAAATTATTATTGTTCGCATTAGTTTTTTTTATATAAAAAAAGAGTAAGTTTTATCTCATACATATGAGGATTGTTAATTGAGATGATCGATTTATAATTTCTGAATCCTTTAATGTTTGATTTAAAAGCCTAAAGAGTATATTGTTGGGTATATAGCAAGAGTTAATGGGAAATAAAGGGAAGATGATAAGAGAGGAACTTGAAAAGTCCTCTTATGCTTTAGTAAAAAAGGCATTTCTCCCTCATCGGAAGTGGAAAGGAAAATAGAAGAGTTTAAATAGAGAAACACTTCTATTAATTGTTAAAAGGGTTGGAAAGAGGGACCCCCTCGAGCCGTCGTCGTCGCTCGGCTCAGCTCGACTTGGCTTTGGAAAACGATCGAGAGATTATTTTTTAGACAAAGTTTGTTTTTAATTATTTAGTTAATTATTTATTTAATTAATTAAATTAAATTAAATGGTCAAAACGTTTCAATTAATTAGTTAATTAACCGAAACGTTCCAACCCGACTCGAATCCGCGCGCGACCCATTTTATTTAAAATTTCTCATTTTATTTAAATTTTCCATTGTTGAAAATGACTGTTCTGAAAGGTTGCAACTTTCAAAAACAGTCATGACCGTTTGAAAGGTTGCAAACTTTCATTAATGGTCGTGTGGTTTCTGAAAGGTTGCAACCTTTCGGAATCAGTTCCTCTTGGCTATAAATACCAGTTATTCTTCAGAATTTTTTACTTACGAATAGTTATGATTCCTTCTTCTTCTTCTGCAGAAATATTTTTCGTGTACTTTACTTCCGTTGAGTGGCTCACTGACACCAGCGTTTTGGGTATCAATACACTGGTGATTGAGATCATTCTATCCTGGAAGGACATATTCCAAATCAAACCTTGGATACTAGAGAGGAATAATTTCCTGAAGGGGACACTGTGCATTTAGTGGGTATGATCTTTTTCTGTTCTGTCTTTTACAGATTCTGGTATGTTTTACAGATTTTAGTTTTTTTTTGTGAATTAATTTATTTTCTTATGTTCTTAGTGGTTCATTAAACTTTGGTAACTTCGTGTTTCTGCAAAGTTTGTTGAAATCAGTAATTCTGTTTTAAACACAGATTGGCAACAATCTTAAGGAAATTATGTATTTTATTTTAATCTGTGTTTATGGTGGAGACAAAAACCTTCGTGGTTTTATACTCCCATTAAGTTTGCAATTTAAGTTATTGCTTACTGAGCCATTTGTATCAATTTCTGTTTATTACAGATTCTGAAATGGCAAATGATATTGTTACGGTGGTTGTTGCTGCACCAACCCGAACTGTTGTACCACCAGCAGAGAAACCGAAAAAATTCTCTGGTGTGAATTTCAAAGGATGGCTGCAACGGGTATTTTTCTGGCTTACCACTGTTGATCTACAGACATTTACCAATGAAGTAACTTCGGTGCTTGTTGCTGAAATGTCAGATAGAGAAAATTAATGATTATTGAAGCATGGAAACAGGCAGACTTCCTATGTAAGGGCTACATTCTGAGTGCTTTAGAGGATGACTTATATAATGTCTATAGTGCAATGAGAACTTCGAAAGAATTGTGGGATGCACTTGAGAAGATATATAAGACAGAAGATGCATGCTTGAAAAAGTTTGTGGTCGCAAAGTTTTTAGACTATAAAATGTTAGATAGTAAAACTGTTGGATCACAAGTGCAGGAACTTCAACTTATTTTCCAAGATCTGATTGCTGATGATATGGTAGTAAATGAAGCTTTTCAAGTGGCTGCAAAAATCGAGAAGTTACCTTCTTCGTGGAACGACTTCAAGAATTATTTAAAGCACAAACGTAAGGAAATGAAGCTTGAAGATCTTGTGATTCAGCTCAAGATTGAGGAAGATAACAAACTGCCGAAAAGAAGTCTCATAAGAGTTCGACAATAATCGGAGTTAATATTGTTGAAGAATCTCCTACCAAAGGCAAGAAGAGAAAGAAGTCCAACGGACAGAAGTCAGAACAGGCCAAGAAGAAATTCAAGGGCAATTGTTACAATTGTGCTAATGCTGGTCATAAGTCTTTTGACTGTCGTGCTCCAAGAAACGACAAAGACAAAGACAAAGGCAAAAGTCAAGCAAATATTATGAAAGAGATGGAAGATGCAGATGACCTCTGTGCAATGATCTCGGAGTGCAACTTAGTTGGAAATCTCAAGGAGTGGTTTCTCAACTCAGGTGTAACTTGGCATATTTATTCTGCGAAAGAAGCCTTTGCAACGTACACTCTTGCTGAGTTCGATGAAGATTTGTTCATGGGGAACACAATAACAACAACAAGGATTGTAGGAACTGGGAAAGTAATGTTGAAAATGACATCCGGCAAGGAGTTGACTTTGAACAACGTTTTGCACATTCCTACTATTAGGAAGAATTTAGTTTCTGCTACACTGCTTGTTAAGAACGGGTTTAAGTGTGTCCTAGTTAGTGACAAAGTTGTAATAAGTAAGAATGAGATGTTCTTAGGAAAGGGCTACCTTACTGAGGGCCTCTTCAAACTGAATGTAATGGTTGTTGATAGTTTTAATAAGAATTCTGCTTCTGTTTACTTATTGGAGTCAAATGATTTATGGCATTCCCGTTTGGGACATGTAAATTACAAAGCCTTGCAAAAATTGATTACTTTAGAAGTATTGCCTGATTTCAAATCCGATAAATCGAAATACAAAATTTGTGTGGAAAGTAAGTTTGTTAAACATCTTTACAAGTCTGTTCACACGAATTCAAAACCTTTAGACTTAATTCACACTGATATATGCGATATGAAGTCGACACCTCTCGTGGTGGGAAAAAGTATTTTATAACTTTTATTGACGATTGCACTCGATTTTGTTATGTATATTTGCTTAATAGTAAGGATGAAGCAATTGATGCATTTAAGCAATACAAAAATGAAGTGGAAAAACAATTGAATCTAAAGATAAAATTGATTCGGAGTGATAGGGGTGGAGAATACGAATCTCCGTTTGCTGAGATATGTTTGGAATATGGTATTATCCATCAAACTATTGTACCATATACACCACAGTCAAATGGTTTGGCTGAACGAAATAACAGAACATTAAAGGAAATGATGAATGCCTTGATAATCAGTTCTGGTTCACCAAGAAATCTATGGGGGAAGTCATCCTTACAGCTAACAAGATACTCAATAGGGTACCCCGTAGCAAAACGCTATCGATTCCATATCAGTTATGGAAATGAAGGAAATCCAACTTGAAATATTTCAAAGTGTGGGGGTGTCTAGCAAAAGTAGAGGTTTATTTACCCAAGAGGGTGAAAATTGGACTCAAAACAGTGGATTGTGTATTTATTGGATATGCTGTGAACAATAAGGCCTATCGATTTTTGGTTCACAAATATGATAATCCTGAAATTCATGTGAATACGGTAATGGAGTCCGATAACACTGAGTTCCTTAAACTCATTTATCCGTATAAAACTGAATGTGAGTCGACAAGTGAAAGACCTAAACGACCACGGGAAGAATCAACGGAAAATACACTACCTAATGAGGATCCTAGGGGTAGTAATCGCCAATAGAAATCCACTTCTTTCGGACCAGATTTTGTGGCATTTTTGCTTATAAATGAGCCTCCAACATTTAAAACAGTTATGTCTTCATCTGAGTCAATCTATTGGAAAGAAGCAGTCAATAGTGAGATTGAATCAATTTTAAGTAATCATACTTGGAAATTGGCAGATCTTTCTCCAGGAAATAAACTTTTAGGATCAAAGTGGATCTTTAAAAGGAAAATAAAAGTCGATGGGATTATTGACAAATATAAGGCTAGACTTGTAGTCAAAGGATACAAACAAAAGGAAGGTTTGGACTACCTTGATACATACTCTCCAGTAACAAGGATAACATCAAATAGGATGTTAATAGAGCTAGCGACAGTGCATGATCTTAAAATCCACCAAATGGATGTAAAGGCAGACTTCTTACATGGAGAGTTGGAGGAAGAAATTTTCATGGAACAACCTGAAGGGTTTGTGGTTCCTGGTAAAGAAGAGAAAGTGTACAGACTTGTGAAGTCGCTTTATGGGCTCAAGCAAGCACCCAAACAATGACATGCTAAATTTGACCAAATAATGTTGGCAAATGGATTCAAGTTTAATGAATATGATAAGTGTGTTTACTTTAAAAACGTTCCGAATCATGAAGTCATTGTTTGTTTGTATGTTAATGACATGTTAATAATAAGTAAAGATATTGACGATAAAATGCTACTAAGCGCATGCTGTCCAACAAATTCGATATGAAGGACTTAGGAGTTGCTGATTTGATCTTAGGGATCAAGATTCTGAAAACTCCTCAGGGACTAGGATTATCTCAATCTCATTATATTGAAAGAGTATTGGATAAGTTCAAGTACTTGAATTTCAATGTTGTCAAAACTCCAATTGATTTAAGCTTTACATTTCAAAAGAATGTAGGTGAAAGTGACTGTCAATTGGAATATGCCAGAGTGTTGGAAAGTTTGATGTATATTATGAATTGTACGCGACCAGATATAGCATGTGCTATTAGCAAACTGAGTCGATTCACTAGTAATCTGAATCAAACTCACTGGATGACAATGAAACGTGAGTTGGGCTATCTGAAACATACACAACACTATGCTTTGCGTTATAATAAATATTCTGTTGTGATTGAAGGATATAATGATGCAAATTGGATCACCGGGTCAAATGAAGTAAAATTCACAAGTGGTTATGTGTTTACACTTGGTGGAGTAGCAGTCTCTTGGAAATCGTCCAAACAGTCATGTATCGCTCTCTCCACAATGGAATCTGAATTTATTGCTTTAGATAAGACTGGTAAAGAAGCTAAATGGCTTCGAAATTTCTTAGAGGATATTTCATTCTGGCCCAAACTTGTGGGACCTATTTGCATACATTGTGATAGTCAAGCAGCAATAGGTAGGGCAGAGAACGTCATGTACAACAGGAAGTCTCGTCATATACGACGGAGACATAACACCGTAAGACAACTGCATTCTAGTGAAATTATCACAATTGACTATGTAAAGTCAAGCGATAATGTGTCAAATCCACTAACGAAAGGCCTAGTGAGAGAGGCAGTTGAAAGGGGAATGGATTTACGGCTTAGGACAAGTCATCATGGCGGTAACTCTATCTAGCAGACTAGAGATCCCAAGAGCTAGATTCAAGGAGAAAAGCAAAGTTGTGACTGACGGTTCGACATTGTCAATCAACTCAATCCATTCCCATGATGAACACAATGTCCATGAACAATGTTAAGACTTTAAGGCTTGTTAATGAGTTAATAAATCTTAAAGTTTTTAATGATTTGCTAAGTTTGGTAGATTTGACCAAATAATGTATCTACGAAATGACACGGTTAGAAATCACCTATGTGAGTGTGAAGTGTAAGCCGCTTCAAAGAGAATTTTATGTCAAAAGCCTATTTTCTATACACTCATGAAATCAAGAAGTGTTCATGGGTGAAACGAACACAACTGTAAGAACCATAAACAGTAAAGGGTTAATTATGTGACATATGGTTGTCTAGGTATACACCAAAGCTCGACGGTTCAAAGAAAATCGCATCTACTGATTGACCGAGTATATCCGACATATGTTCACTACGAAAAGTCCAAGGGGAAACCTACTTATCCAGATGCAATTGATCCTTGCTTGTAAAGTACACATTCGTCCGTGCATTCCTTATGTTATAACCATTCCCCATTCATGTGGGGGGATTGTTGGGTATATAGCAAGAGTTAATGGGGAAAATGGAGGGAAGATGAAAAGAGAGAAACTTGAAAAGTTGGGAACTTAAAAAAGTTGGGAACTTGAAAAGTCCTCTTATGCTTTAGTAAAAGGCAAAAGTACTCATTACCCCCCTGAACTTGAAGCTTTTTATACGGTGTACACCTAAACTAAATTCCATTTTAATTACCCCCCGAACTTGTTTATTCCTCCGTCGCGTACAACTTTTTCGTCCACCTGGCGTAGAAATTGACAACAATCTCTACTAGGCGCGTGAGGAAGTTATTTTTTGCCACATCATAACGCTACAACGATTAAAAAAATCGTAAAATCTTTTTTTCTTTAATATTTGGCATATTTTAAACGAAAAACAGGGTAAAATGTAAATGAAAAGTAAAGGAAACAAAGATTAACACTTACTTGGTAAGAATTTCAGACAAATTTGAAATTTAATCGACCAACTTCACGTCTAGAAAAACCCAAATCCAAAAGGAGTTCCGCGAAATCAGCCCTTATTCAAAAATAACTTTTAAACAATGAATTTTAAATTTAAGAATCAATTTCTACGCCAGGTGGACGAAAAAGGTGTACGCGACGGAGAAATAAACAAGTTCGGGGGGGTAATTAAAACGAAATTTAGTTTAGGTGTACACTGTATAAAAAGCTTCAAGTTCAGGGGGTAATGAGTACTTCTAAAAGACATTTCTCCCTCATCGATGGTGGATAGAAAAATAGAAGAGTTTAAATAGAGAAACACTTCTATTAATTGTTAAAAGGGTTGGAAAGAAGGACCCCTCTCGCACCGTCGTCGCTCGCTCGGCTCGGCTTTGGCTTTGGCTTTGGAAAATGATCGATCGAGAGATTATTTTTTAGACAAAGTTTGTTTTTAATTATTTAGTTAATTATTTATTTAATTAATTAAATTAAATTAAATGGCCAAAACGTTTCAATTAATTAGTTAATTAACCGAAACGTTCTGATCCGACTCGGATCCGCGCGCGACCCTTTTTTATTTAAATTTTTCCGCCATTGGAAATGACTGTTCTGAAAGGTTGCAACTTTCAGGAACAACCATGACCGTTTGAAAGGTTGCAAACTTTCATTAATGGTCGTGTGGAACCTTTCGGAATCAGTTCCTCTTGGCTATAAATACCAATTATTCTTCAGAATTTTTTACTTATGAAAATTTATGATTCCTTCTTCTACTTCTGCACAAATATTTTTCGTGTACTTTACTGTCGTTGAGTGGCTCGCTGACACCAGCATTTTGGGTATCAATACACTGGTGATTGGCAACATATACTTGAAAATGTTTTTACCCTGCATTTCTTTAATTGTTGCCTCCATTCAATAACAACCTCTATAAATATTATAGGCCAGTCATGCATCAAGACAACTTCTTGAAAAATCTTCAATTCTAATATAATATTTAAAAAATTGTTTACGCATTTTTTAGCTTTTATTTTATTATATTATAGTTATTAACTTATACAATTATTTTATAACAATCACAATGTTTTTTATATTAAGTGTGTGTTAGACAATAACAAATGTTATAAAAATAAATAAATTATGTTGTTGTCAATTTGAAACGATTCTCCTAACAAGCATCCATGAGATAGTAATATTTTTCAATTATTCTGTATGTCTTTTACATACCCTTTAAAATGTTTCTTAAATGATCATCAATAACAATTCTTCTCATGTCGCTGATAAATAATCCTTATTCGAGATAAAGAAAAATGATTTTTTGTATATTCAAGATTGTATAATTATACATGTCGTAATTTTTATTTTTTACTTGCTCTAAAATAACATATCTAATTATATGTACAAGAAAAAAATATCAACCTCACTAAAATTATTCACAATGAGAATAACTAAAATTAAAGACTAAAAACATAAATTATCTACATAAATATGTATATATTATTAGTTTTTTTGACATCAAACTAACTTGATTAGATAATTTTAAAAAAAAATTCATATGAAGGTTTGTCTTGAATATTATGGACCTTACCTAGTGGAGCAAAAAAATTCCGTAAATTCCTTTTCGGCTTATATGAATATTTAAGTATCGAAGTAGTCAGGGGCGGCTCAACGTAATTTGAGGCCTAAAATGAAATTTTAATTGAGGCCTAAAATCTATATAAATATCAAATATAGTTGTTTATTTTTAAAACTTTTTAAGTGCAAATTATTACTTGATATCTTTTTCTTAAAAATGATTTTTTTTTAATATCGTTTTTAATTATTAATTTTAAGTTAATATTTTTATTCAATTCAACATTGAAAAATATTCTTTACTGAGGCAATCATTATATAAATTGTTAACATAATACTATAAGTAATAAGTTGACAAACTTTACATAAAGATAAGAATTAGAACCATAAAATTTGATACAAAAAATTGATAACTTGGTATAACCCTACTTTAATATGTTTATGTAATACTTGAATATTTAAGAAGAAACAAACAAAAGAAAAATTGTAAGTCACTTTGTTGAATTTTTTCGACTATTAATTTATATTTTTAATAGTGTATTACTCTAACTTATCAAAAAAATTTAAAGAGAAAGTGCAAAAGAATTTTAAAAAGATAAATAATACGAGTGTTAGCGAAGAGAATGTAAACATACAAAATAATATTTTCTTAAAATCTTCTATTTGATTGGCGTTAAAAATAATATATATTTGTTTAAAATTATACTTTTTAAACAAAATAATTATTTTTTAATTAAAAAAATTAACACATAATTTTTTCTTCATCAAAATTTGAGTCCCCCAAAAAATGGGGGCCTAAGGCATGTGCCTTAAATTTATCAAGCAAGAGCCGGCCCTGGAAGTAGTGATTGGAGTTCGATTAACAAACATGTGGAATTGTGTTCTTAATCTACGAGAATATTATAATTCTCTTTATCGGGAAATTACATTAAAAATATATAAAGTCAAAATTATTTTATAAAGTAGTATATATTTTTAAATATAATGTGTTTTCTTATTTAGAAAGGAAAGGTCTTAAATTTTTTACTAAGTGATCATTAGTTAGCGTAAAAATTGAATCAGATTTTAAAAATTTATTTGACCATAAGATTTATTTAGATTATAAAATTTCATTTTTTTTAATGATTTTAAGTTTTAAAAAAATGTCCTTGAACACTTTTTTGGAGAAACTTTACCCTACTCACAAAGCTTTAATTATTTTTCAAGTAAAATATAGGCAGAACGCATAAGCGGCCCCTTGAACTTGTAAGGATTTCCTTATAGACACCTTAACAAGGACTCCTTCCTATTGAACACTTAAACCACTCAAAAAGTGTACCTATCAGACACACCTGTCTGACTTGGCACTTATCGTGTGAGGCATTCGTTTTAAGCGCGTGAAGTGAGAAAAAAAAAGCTGATGTGTCTGATTGGCACACTTTAACATACTTAACAGTCAAAATCTTCCCCTTTTATTTATCCAACCCTAGATTCTTCCCTTTTATTTATTTCTCTTCTCTTTCTTCTCCACATCTCAACATTGTTGCTACTATAGTGGAGATCAAACAAAAATTCTTCATTCGTCTTCTTCACAGCGAAGAAAATGTCCAATTTGTCGATTTCAACTTCTTCAGATGCAAATGTGTTATGTCGATGTGGGGTCAATGCTGAATTGAAAACTTCATGGACACAACTTAATACAGGACGTCGATTTTTTTGCTGCAAAAACACAAAGGTAAGCTTTTTATCATTATTCTAATCTGGTTAAACAAATCATTGTCAATCGCTAATTATAGTTTAATTATTTTGATAATTTGTGTAGAGAAGAGGTGGATGCGATTATTTTCGATGGTACGATGATGAAATACCGCCTCAAGCAAAAAAGATCATATGGGGTCTATTGAAAAGAATCAAATCCTATGAACAAGGAGAGGAAGCGGGGCAAGAAAAATCAGGATCATATGCGTTTATTGCACTTGTGATTTTTCGCTATATGGAAATATTTTATGTTAGTAGTCTTAGAGTGATTTGTATTAGTAGTCTTGTGTTTTCTGTTGTACTGATTTTTGGAAGAAGGAATGGAGATAAGTTGTTCATTAATCTATCATATTTGCTCATCTCCGCGACGCGGAGGCATCTTTAAATTCCCATTCGCACACAATTGCTCATCTCCGCGAGTGTTCTGCCTCAAACTCGCTTTGTTGAATTAATTTGGAATCCCTCTCCACGACGCGGAGAGGGCACGAAGTGCTCTGCCTGGAATTTGATTTCACGAGCCAAATTATAATTTCTACGGAGATGCCTTAAGTGACGTTTTTTCAAGCTTCTTCCTTGCTTTCTTCACCTCCAAAGAACAATAACCATACTAAGTGAACAACATAATAACATTAAGCTCCAAACAAGCATGAATGATCGACAAAAAATTCTTGGCATTTCCTTGTAAGAAAATCCACATTTAAACCACTAGTTATAGTGTACATCAAAAACATCACAAAACATATATATTAAAGCAGTCTCAGTATTGTTTCCTGCTTGCATTACATATTCAAATAAAACAACCTCTAAGTGTACATCAAAAACACCCAAAACATATTAAAGTAGTCACACCCCTCTGTTCTTGCTCTTGTTGCACTAGACGTTTGCAGATCCACCCCCTTTGGACTTACTCATGCGTTGTAATTGTGGAATGGTGATAGCATCTTTACCCTTCCATTTCAGCCCACGAGGCTTATAACCAATATCAATGTTTGTTGGTGTTGCACACTTGAAAACAGCTGGAGTAACAACTCTTTCACCTGTTGTACCAGGCTGTATACAATAAACTAAAATAAGTGCCTATTATCAAAGTAGATTATAAATAATTGAAGTTGGTTATACTCTTTACATTTTAATGTTTGTCTGCCACTTATATCATCAGTGTAGGTGCCAAATCCCACAGTTCTTAGGTCCTTTTGTTTTCCTCTTGTTGATGTTGATCGCTCCTTCTATTCCCCTACCTCTTCCTGCTTGTTGCCCTCCTGTAACAGTTGAAGTATCATCACCTCCTCTCCCCCCGACTTTTCCCCTGCCTCTTTCTCTGCCTCTTCCCCTGCCTCTTCCAGCTTGTTGAACTCTTCTAACAATTGAAGTATCATCACAAATAGAAGTTGATTGTTGGCCTGAGCTGACATGTTGTGATGGTCTCCAGTTTGGTGGCTGGCTAGAACCTACAGGTTGGCCTAAGCTTGGTGGTTGGCTAAAACTTGTTGGTTTCCTTGAGCTTGGTAGCTGGCTAGAACCTACACTTGAGCTTGGTGGCTGGCTATAACCTGTAGGTTGCCTTGAGCTTTGAGGCTGACTTGAGCTAGCAGGTTGGCTTGAGCTTGCAGGTTGGCTTGAGCTTCCAGGCTAATCCATTTCAGAAGATTCAATAGTGTAAATAAGGAAAAGAAAAATTGTATTGCATTTTATCTATTTAATTGAAGTAATTAAAGGTTGGCTTGAGTATTACCACATATTTGCAGGCTTTATTATTGTGGCCTTGTTGATGACACTTGGAGCAAGTCATTTTTACACCTCTCCTGGACAACTTTCCATACTTCTATCTTGGCTCATCCTTTGACTTTCTTCTGCATTTTGGTGGTCTGCCAGGCATTTGCTTTGGTTCAGGAGGCTCAATCACTATATCACTAGTGTGAGGCCACATTTTCATGTTAGGTATTGGCTGGATAAAGTAATTATAAGCCTTTATGAAAGTATCTTTTTTATACCAATGTACAACATGATCTTCAGGGTCTTGGCCTGCATGCTGATATGCCAAAACAGCATGTTGACATGGTATGCCTCTCAATTGCCAGTATCTACAAGTACATGTCTTCTTTCTGATATCAATAATATGCCTATAATGATTATCTAAAATTTCATATCCAAATTAGCCATTGAACCTAACTTGACAATCTCTAGCATATTCTTTGTTTTCTTCAAGTACTAAACTTGCCATATGAGAAATGTCTGATATCCAAGTGTCAACAAATTTTCTCATCTCAACATTTCTATCTATTATCTTATGTCTAATCTCCTCTAACATGGTGATAATTGATTTATGTCTAGCAGCTAATATCCAAGAATTAAATGTCTCACACATATTATTCTCAACAATATCACACTTAGCATGCTCCTTAAAATATGCTTTACACCATGTCTTTTTTTCATAATGTAACAAATCCTCACAAATCTTCTTATTACCAAGTTTATTAAGTTTGTCCATTTCATCTTGAAATTTTACCTCAAAACTTGATTTTGCACATCTCCAGAATTGTTTTCTTCT
>NW_006239115.1:255685-256497 GCF_000226075.1 Solanum tuberosum | reverse complement strand
ATAATTAAATAAATAGGCAATGAGATCAAAATTAAATAAAATTAACATTAAACTAACCTTTTGCATATCAGACATCACAGTCAATCCATGTCCAGTGCCTAAGTTTAGATCTTGTATCAAGAAGTTGATGAAGAAACTCCAACTATGCTTTGTTTCTTGATCAACAACTGCCCAAGCAATTGGAAACATTTGTTGATTTCCATTCTACCAATTGCAACTAATAATTCACCTCTGCAAGCACCCTTCAGAAAGCATCCATCTAAACCAATGATTTTTCTACATCCTTCCAACCAACCTCTCTTTAATGCATCAAAACAAACATAAAAGTAAACAAACATATTCTTTCCTGGAGTAGATTCCCTGTCTGTTCTCACCCAATTATTCTTTCCTGGAGTAGATTCCATGTCTGTCCTCACCCAACATGAACTATTAGGATTAGTCTGTTTTATCATGTCTGCATAATCACACAACCTTGCAAACTCCATCTTCCAATCACCCATAAACTCCTTGAGAATCATCAATTTTGCCCGATAACAAAGAGTTCTTCCAACATATAATCCTGTCGTCTTCCTCACCAACTCTTGAATTTCCCACAACTTTATATAAGGTTGAGAAACTATTCTGTCCCTAAACTTATTTGCAATAAAGTTAGATGTACACAACTTGTTTTTGGTTGTGGTAGGGCACTGATGAACAGGATAGTAATTCTTAACAATAAAGTCACCAGAGTCTTTGTCTAGACTAGCATACAACAACCATTTGCATTTCTTATGCTGACATTTAACTCTGACTCTTTGTTTTTCATTAGGGCT
>NW_006239115.1:237207-255503 GCF_000226075.1 Solanum tuberosum | reverse complement strand
GCAATTTGGTTCTCCTTTCATTTCTAAGAGTTCTCAACTCTTCATCAATCTCTGAGTCATTATCATTTGGAATAGCAAACTCTTGTGAATCATCACTAATATCCCAATCTGTTTCAACACCTTCAAAGATCTGATGCATCATCTACACCAACTTCAACATTAATATTCTCAGATTGGGCCCCTTCATCCACATTAATATTATGTGAGTTTTTCTACCCCATCCCTCATTAACATTTTCACCAACTGTTGGCCCACAAAGATAACCTGTAGGGACCCCATCTTTTAATAACCTCTACCTCATCCACAACATGTTGAACATACAAGTCCAAAAAGTCACCATCACCTAGGTCTTTTATAAGGTTTAGTAAGCTGAAATCGTTATCCACTAAGACAAAGTTATTGGTTGTAGGGTCTTTAAAATAAAACCCACCCATAGTAACATACCCCATATCTCTAGTATAAAAAAGCAATTCCATTAAAGAAAAGTGGTCTTTATCGATACCTACATATTCCACTTCACTTTCCCCTATGTAAGTGAGACCTCCACCAGATGTGCCTTCCACAATTTACCACCATGGTGAAAACGAGTTACTATAATAATATCCATAAGATTCCCTAAAAAAAAATTCAAATAAATTCGACAAATTACTTACAAGAAAACCCTAAAAAATTCAAACTTTATTCACATATGTACAAAACATCATCACTGTAGTAATGTACAAAATAGATGCTATATTTAAAGGGGAAATTGACAGCGATAGTCATAGAGATTCGAAAATGAACTTACTTCACAAGATTGAACACAAAATCTCCTAGCTTTCTCGAATCAACCTTAAAACACAACAACAAAAGTTATTTTCTTGAATCAACCACGCCGTAGGAAGAAAACATGAAGATTATTGATCAACTTTCTTGAATCGACCACATATTGAGCGGGAATCGTGAAAGAAATTTCTAGGGTTTTTGGAACACATTTTGGGGATTTAGAGAAATGACTGAGGGGTTGGGTATGGGGTTGGGTGTTTTGTGATGTGTATTACCACGTAGGATTATATTTTTCCACGTAGGAGATGTGTAATGTCACGCGCTCCACCTTAAAACAAATGCCTCACACGATAAGTGCCAAGTCAGACAGGTGTGTCTGATAGGTACACTTTTTGAGTGGTTTAAGTGTTCAATAGGAAGGAGTCCTTGTTAAAGTGTCTATAAGGAAAATCCTTACAAGTTCAAGGGGCCGCTTATGCGTTCTGCCTAAAATATATGTCCAAACAAAACTTCAAATTTCAAAACTTACAACTACAACCAAATTCAAGTTTAAATTTTAAAATTTATAATTAAACAAGAGTTGAATATCACATTCAAAAGTGAAAATGTAATTTTTTGTAACTTTTTATGCTAAGTCCAATTTCAATGTTTGACCTTACCACTTCTTTCAAGTTGGCTTAAGTTTTGTCAAAAATAACTTAACAACAATCATTATTTGGGCCAAAAAAAGTTTCTCTTGTATTAAAGTTCATCTCTCCAATAAAATTCCATGTTGCCCACTTTTGGCGGCCTTTCAATTTCATAAATTGAAAATAGAATTATCGGAATTTTTTCCTTCTTAATATGAGGTATTGAGTGAATATAATTTTTTTTGATGGGGACCGATTAATTCCTTTACATGTCTTAATGGTGAAAATCCAAATTATTTGGATCAATAAGTTTCGGGATACAAAATGCCTAAAGAATTATTATTATTTTTAGCTTATATTTATAAAAAGGACATCTATTTCTGTTAGCATTATATCTCTCTTAATCGGAGATCTGAAAGTTTCAATCATCGTAGTAATGTAGAACTTCTTGACTTGGACTCTAGAAGTACGTATGAACCTATTGGGAGCAAATTCAAATATATCAGATCAATAAATTGTATTGTACAAAATTTCTAAAGAAAATAGACCCGACACAAATGAGTCCTCTAGTCTATTTTTACTTCAAATCTCAATTCCACATTATCGATTAGCCAAATTGTTCTCTTTTTAAAAGATTTTTATCAAAATTTACATCTTTTCTTTAGTATGTTTTCACAATCTTGTCATATTCCATCAATTTGGTCCATTAAAATAAGCCTTTCATCTAGATGATAAATTAATGGAAATGCCACAATAACCACTTTTTTCTTTGTTTTGTTATAATTTTCCTAGTGTTTTGTCATGATTTTTTAAACTTTTTTTTTTATATTTTTTCTTGATCGAGGATTTATCAAAAACAACATCGTTATCTCCCAAGATAGGAATATGTTCTGCACACGCTCTGCCAACTCCAAAACTTCACTTGTGAAATCATATTGTACGAAATATACGAATATTTTATTTTCAAAATATAATTAAATATATTGTATTCACACGTATATCAGGAACAAAGGTAATGGCGGAAGGTGTTCCATCCAAATCCTCTTATGATCAAAACTTGAAGATAGCAACTGCATAGTTTGTCCAATTTCTTAATGGTGAAAATGTTTACAAAAATAGAGAACACTAATTAGATGCAAATCAGTGCCATCATCTTTAGATACCAGTGTTTAACGGGTCGGGTCGAGATTAATGGGTCAGTAAGAATGAGTTAGGGTTTGAGTTATAAATCGGATTAGAATTAATGATTCGATCATAATTTAGTGGGAATCCTAGTTGGCAATGCTTAGGTAGAGGGATTAGTTCCAGGTGACTTGTCACATCACTAAAAAAACAGATTATTAACTTTTGAGGATATATGTGGATTCTTGGAATAAACGTGGGGGGCATTTTGACCCTAAAATAAAACAGAGGGTAGAAGTGACATATTTCGGAGAAATTTTGATCCTTTTCCATGATAACTATCTTGGCTATTATCAATTTTTGTTGTTATAATTTTCAAATAATTATAATAATTGTTTTTATACTATTGGTGATTTGTTTGAATATATTTGTAGATTTAGATTTGCTCTTGCTTATTTTTTTTAGTAATAAAATTTTAAATTTGAAGATACATAAAACTTAAGCCCCATAGATTCATGGGACATACAATTCGACTCATGATTCAAGATTCACGCTTTGCACCGTGTTGCGTAAAATATCTTACCTTGCTCCCGCGCAGCTTTTTAAACATTATATTTAACTTGATATCAAATCTACCCTCATTTAATTTTATTCCAAAATAATTTAGGTGTGATAATTACGAATTTTCTAATTCAACTTGTTAAAAAAATTACAAAATTGTTGTAAAATATAAGCAATATACGACAAACAATATAGACATGATATATAGGGAGTAGAATATAGAGATCATCTTATTCAAATGTCTCTTATGTGTATCTTACAATGGTGAATGAACAACCCTATTTATAGGTTGAGAAATCACTCCAAAAGCCACAATATTAAGTGTCATAATAAATAGATACATTCTTATCCAAAAAGGTTCATAGTACCTAAGGAATACACATAGATGATACATATAATTAAGATAGTTGAGAGTTGTGGGTGCAAGAACAATCCAAAAACATGCTGATAAAAGCTAAGCAAAGGATTAAGAAATAATTGAAGGAAGAACTTCATAAACTAAGGGAAGAGAATAAGTTGAAGAAGTTAACAAATAAGGTGCATAAGTTGAAGAAAGAAGATTTGTGCGTTGACATGAATCCTTACAATCTCAATGATCTGAGTACTTGATAAAAGAAAATAAAAAACAAATTCATAAACTGATGAAAGCAAATGCTAGCAATTAAAGAGTTCCACATCAAATATCCTTTAATTCTTTTTTGGACAGATGATTCCTAGTCGGATCAATCTAGACTAGATTTGATTAGTTTGGATCTTATTATTAAGTAGTATCTTGTTATTTGCATTAATTTAATGATTTTTTTAATATTATAAATATGAGTGTTGTCAACTGAGATAACTGATCTGTAATTTTTGAATCCATCAATGTTTGATTTAAAAACCCAAAAAGTATAATTAAAGATGTGTTTATCATGTATTTCGTTGATTGTCCCTCCCCCCCCCCCCCCCCCCCCTAATAACAATCTCCATATTAAAATTGTCATTTCTCAAGGCAACATTTTCAAAAAATCTTCAAATTTTCGTATACCATTTGAGAAGCTTGTTTATGAATTTTTGGGCTATTTTTTTTTGTAACAACTGTAAAATATTACCATAACTAATAAAAGTACGAATACAAATGGAGAGAACCTTTCTCTGACAACAAAGAACAGGCCTCCTCCTACCAAACTATAAGAAAATTAATTACATATTAAATGCTGAATAAAATTTCTACATTTTATTGCTTTCTTGGAACTACTAAGTAATTGTAACCTTTCAATGATTTCCTTCTTTATTTGTGCAACTGCCTCTTCTGTCTGTACACATTTGCCTTTGTACCTCCTCCAATTTATGGCACTCTAAGTGTGGTAAATGATTGCTCCACATATCGCTACCATGATCTCTTTTTGAAATAGCTTCCAGTGTTTCCCTTCTAAACATTCAAGATATTAATATTTTGCACAGACACTTCATTCCAGTGATTCATTGCTTGCCACACAGTTGATATCCATTTGCATTTCTCGAATAAATGAACATTGGTCTCCATTACTTTCTCATCTTTCTTGATTGTACCAGCCCTGCATTTCCTTTTTAAGTGCATTAATCTTCCTCCAATACCAGCTACAATCAATGGGAGGTTTGTGATTCCATATAGATTCAGTCTTCATATATATACCATGGACCCATTTAATCCATAGTGACTCCTTGTTCACAATTATTTGCCACAATAAATGGCCCACTAATGCTTTGTTCCAATTGTTGCAACCCTTAATGTTCAGTCTCCCTTGTCTCTTGGGAGAATACATTGTGTCCCATGCAACCAATGCTACTTTTTTCTTTTCTACACTACTACCTCATAGGTAATCTCTGCATATCTGATCAACTTCCTTATGGATGCTCTGGGGTAGAATAAACACAACCCTCCAAAAACTGTGAATTGAGAAAAGCACAACATTAATCACATGTAATCTACCAGCATATGAAAGTTGCTTAGAGTATGTCACTTCTATTTTTTGAGTGATCTTGTCTATCAAAGAATGACATTATATCTTCCTCCATTTCTTTGGGGATAATGGGAGACTTAGGTACTTCATGGGAAAGGCACCCTTTGGAAATCCAGTTCTTGCAATGATTTTGCTTCTTGTATCCTCATCAACTCCAGCTAAATAAACAGTTGATTTCTCTAAGGTAGCCACATAACATATGCAAAAAATCATTAGGTCATCAACAAATATTAGGTGGGTGAGTTGCAGCCTCTTGCACATGCATTGGGTGATATTTAAAGTCTGGCAATTGACTCATAGTATGAAGTGTTCTAGACATGTACTCCATCACAAGTACAAATAATAGAGGAGATACAGGGTCACCTTGCCTCCACCCTCTCTTTCCGGGAAAAAAACCATGGTTCCCCCCCTCCCCTTTTTGGGGGGGCTTTTTTTACTAGTCATAAACTTGTACTATTATTTTAGGAATAATTTCATAGATCACCTTTCACATTTCGCTTAATTATGCAAACCTTTTTGTGGTTTATGATATTACCTCCCTTATTTTGATTTTATTGTAATGATTCCTTATATTTATTTATTACTAATTAAAAAAAATATTACATGACAAATCTACCCCTTTTAGTGTTAAACTCTATTGTCAACAGAATAATATTAATCTCTTTTAATTACTTAAAACTAATTGTATGAATATTTTTATTTATGAAAATTCTTTAAAAAAATAAAAAACTTCAATCTCTAGGCCTTGCTATTTTTCTATTCCAAGTTCTTACTTTTCAATCTTATTTGCAAAAGCGAAATTCAATTTTCTATTTTCATGAATGTTATTTGCAAAAGTGATCTGTGAATTTGAAACAAAAAATCTATTGTTGTTAGCATTACATCGCCCTGAAATTTTCAGTTAAATTAGTAATGTAGAGCTTCTCGACTTGGACTCTAGAAACGCTTATGAACCTACTGGATGCAAGTTTAAATATGTCAAACCAATAAATTTTAGATACAAAATATCTAAAGAAAATAATCAGGACACAAATAAATCCTTTAGTCTATTTTTACTTCAATCTCAATTTTACATTATTGATTAGCCAAATCATTCTCTTTTTTTAAAAAAAAAAAATTGACAAAATTTGCACCTTCTCTTTAGCATGTTCTCACAAGCTTGTCATATTCCATCATTATAAATTAATGAAAATACCACCATAACTACTTATTTGTCTTTCTTTTTCAATATTTAGTAAAATGGTCCTTTACACTTTGGAACAAATATGTATAAATATGATTAGCTTTGGGACATAACAATATCTCTTTTATATTATTATGTGAAAAGACCACTTTGAACTCTTATTCAATGTAACATAGGATTCCTCCATTCATTCCTAATGTAAATTTTAAGGCAATGAGATAAAAGCTTAATAATCAAGCAATGGATAATATATTGAAAGGTTGAAACTTCTTAAGAAGCATATTGGTTCTTCAACTCTTTGGGGGCCAATTGTTTTGTTATATTTTACTTTTTGAAAAAAACAACTAACGATTGGGATCGACTTTATAAATTCTTACTGATCTTGTTTCTTTATTTAAATTCATCTTAGCCTAATACTATACGAAACAAAAAAAAATACCATAAGTTCTCTATATTATTGGCATGAAAATTTCTAGTAGAGTAAAAAGATCTTAGAAAATATATTTTTTAAATCTAAAATAATTATACTAACATGACTAAAACATATTCTCAACTAACTAATTACTGATATCACCTATTAAATAACACTAATGACTTGAAAACTAAGGCTAATAAATTTCTACATGTTAAATTACCTTTATTGTGTAGTATTTATATTGTCACTATATGTAAGATAAATCCAAAAAAAAATAAAAAAGAAAGAAGAGAAAATACTACTATATGATAAGTAATTCATTCTTGTACAAGGTTGTTGTCAGCGTTATAAATGTGATATTGAAGGTTAAATGGCCCATATGATATTGTGGTCCAAATAGTTAAACCCTTAAATTAATGGGAAAGTAACATATTTGATCAGACAGTCAAAAATAATTATATTTATTAATTTATAAGTATATATAAATTATTTTATATAAGTTGTGTTAAGTCTATATAGATATTTATCGACAATTATTTTAGCGAGCGTTATTTATGTCAATTTCTCAAAAAAAAAAAAAAATTAAATTATAGACAAAGAATTAAAGAAAAGATTGAGGTATAAAAATTGGGTTTTCCTTCTTTAAGGTAAATAGTACAGTATATGAGATTGACATTTGAATTAAATTCTTTGATTGAAACAAATGTCTTTACTGACAGGTCAAAACAAAGCAGCATTGGACCCCACAGAACCTGTGAAAATAAATACATAAAATTTACATAATACTACTTTTACAACACAATACAGTCAAATCTCATTATAGTAACAATGTTTGACTAACCAAAGGTATCAACATATTTGATATTTTTTTTGATATATGAGAAAAGTATATTTTAACCATTCGCTTTTGGGGGGAAAGAACCCACCTAAGAGTGATGGAATGAGGACAATAAGAGCTTTTTCTTCTTAATTAGACGTTTCAATTTCTTTATGAACTCTAATAGTGAATACTCTAATCACTAAATTTCAAATATCAGATGATTACGAAATAAATTGAGGGGAATCGTTGTTAGTTATGGTTGGAACATTAGATAGGAATAGTTATTGTGGACATTGAGTTAAGTACACTAAGAAAGTTCTTTTTCTTGATAATGCTTGGTGTAGCATGTGAATGGGCCCTTTGTGTTGTTATTGATCAAACAAAAAGGGCAAAAAAATACATTCAAATTAAATTGACTAGTGGGCTCAAACATGCTGGCCCATACATGTGAAAAAAAACTGTTCTCAACCAAGAGTTGCATCCTACATCATCATATGTTATCAAGGAACGCATCCCAAAGTATTCTGATTTTTTGAGTTTCCTACTTGAATTATCAAATGTGTGAATTTGATATCTGAACCATCACCAAATATTACCGAAACATGCCTCAATTTCAATTATTCACTTTTCTTAAATCTCCTAACTAGTTTTTACTAACTTAAATACTAAATAATCCAACAATGAGTTCGTGTGTACATAAATAGAATCTAACGCTTCTAGTTGAGCCTTATAGTCATGCACGTAAGAAGTATAGATGATAATTAAAGACACATTTCAAAATTTATTTTTTCAATTCTATTCAAAATTTATAACGTTTAAGTTCTGAATCAACTGCTAATCACATAGATACATGTAATAGAGAATATATAGCCTCTAGCCTTATTGCAATCATTTGAAAAGTTCTCATCAAGTTATAATGTCAAACAAGTTGGGTATTGCTTATGTTAGTGCTTTATTTGTGTCATGAATGTGTAAGTCTTGCATTAATCCATTAATAATAGTAGTTTGAACTTTTTGTTAGACATCTATTGCTATATATTTACTCTTTGTAGGGGTGATGCCAAAATCAAATTTATTATAGAGAATTGATGCTTCCACACATAGTCAAAATTTGGGCCACTCATCCCATGTGCATATAGTTATTGAGATATCTTTGAGTGAGAGCTAGCTAGGTTGTTATCACTTTAATAAATAAAATAAGTAATGATGTGTGTATTGTGTACATAAAAAATATTTAAAATTGATAAATTCATTATGTTTGTTAGGATTTGGATTGTTTGGTTGGCAAGCAAAAGCAAATGAAAGGAATTTTACAAGTAGTTGCTTATAACTTTTGGTAAAGAAAATGTAGCATGAAAAGTGAAGGTGCATGTGGCTCCAAGACTCTAATGTTAGTTATTTCGTTTTTTCTGGTGGTTGATATTTATATTTCAGTTCAGTTAAATTTATATTTGTAAATTGCAAGGTTTATATTTAAGAGTGATGTGATCAACAATTTATTTTTATTTTTTAAAAAACTCAAATTTAACGTTTTTAATTAAAGACGGATGAATCTCAGTCATTTCATCGTAACATAGGTCGGAATAATGATTCTTCACTTCATGTGTATATCTCAATCACTATATATTCTACAACTTAATGATAGCCTCTTCTTCCTTTTTATTTTATCTTTTATGTCATGGCAGACATGGAAAATTCTTCACCTATAGTATTGGTAGAAAAATCTTTTTATATTTTTATCTCACAAAAGTTAACATAAGACATCTTTTTATTTGAAAAATGAGAAAGGTCAAAAATATATTTCACGTATTAAATATTAATAAAAATATCCACTTTTTATCTATTAAATTAAATTTGCTCATCTTTCTGCGATTCTACCAATTTAATAGAAAAACATCTTTAACGTATTAGACAGGACTCAAAAATACACTTCTTTCATTTGTTGGACAAAATTTGTCTTTAACATTATTTTGAAGCTTAAAATTTCTAATAACGGCACAATTATATGAAATTAAATTCATTTTTCATCATACACATTGTCTTTATTAATTATTGATCCACATAAAATTCTAACCCAACAAAATTCATTTAAACTAATGCAGCTAAATAATAATTTCTATTTGGGTCAAAATATTACGTGACCAATATTATGGATTGGGTCAGAATATTTTTGAGTTATTTTTAATACGTTAAAAACATTTTTTATTCAATAACTCGAAGAAAGGATAAATTTGATCCAATAAGTGGAAGAGAGGTATTTTAAAATCATTCTAATAAGTTAATTTTATTTTTATTTTTTATCGAGGGGTGAAAGGAGGAGTAAATTTGTTTACCTACATATTAGTACTCCTTTTTTGTGTGTGATTATAATGATTAACTAATGTTTATCTTAGTATTTAAGATTTTAATACATAAAAGTACTTAAATAATTAGCCATTAACATCTGTTTTATTTTCTGAATTTTCAATGAAGGACCATATAAAGGATAAACATAAAGCACGTAAATTACGTAGTGGAATAACTTTGCTAGTTTTGAGTCACAATCAACATTCAACAAGAATAATATTTCACTCAACATACGTCTTGTTAAATCTTTGACCTAATCTTATTAATGGACCCAAGAAATATACTTGAACCGACTTTTCGAGTATCAATTTGGATATGATCTAATTGGTATCGTTTTCAGCATCGTACGTGATAAAGTATTTTTATTAGATACTTTCAATTCATATTTGGACAATACTTTTATGCCTATTCTAAAATGTTCAGTACAAAACTATGACAGTGTATGCACATTAGTCTAGCTCGACTAGTTATAAATTTCGGGCATGTTTCAATTGAGGTTGATGTGTATAATAATAAAAAAAAGGTTACACATTCTATGTACATAGTTAACTTATATACCTACATAATGGACTCTTGAGAATGCGCACATAAACTTTTCCTGAATTTTCAGTTAGATTATTCAGCTACTCAATTAAAACAAATTATAATTTGAGTGTATAAATAAAATTTACTACTATAACTTTGAGAGGTTATCGATTAATTAAATCTACATTCGAATACGAAATAATTGAAAGTTAACTAAATGTGCTATATCAGAAATTACAAAGACAAAAGCTAGAATTTATCGATATTTGAGGGACTAAAACTGCTAATTTCATATTGAAAATATTTTTAAGTTATATGATTAAATTCATTGATTAGAAAATTCCTTTACGCAAATGTATAATAATATTCATTTCATTTTTCTTCTAATTTAAGGTTAACTTATATTTACAATCCTGGCTTGTACTTAAGAGCAAAATCATGACTCCAAAATTTAACCAATCTAAAGAATAAAGACTACTCATTGTTTGGTTTTCACTCGGTGTTCGGAGCTCACATTGGAACCCCGACTAAATCCGGATCGCACAGTACTGCAGGGCCCATTCGGACAGAGGTGGAGCTAGATGGGGGTTCATGGGTTCGAACGAACCCACTAGCTTTTTCGTAGACCCTATATTTGTATTAGAAAATTAAACAAATATATAAATAGATGTATATTAACTTATGAACCCCCAAACAAAATTGATTTAGAACCCCCAAACTCCTAACCTTGACTCCGCCTCTGCATTCGGGGGTGGCGCTCCCAACATGATTCTCTTCATACACAGGGCTCGAACCCAAAACCTCTGGTTAAGGTAAAACACTCCCACCAGTGCACCACAACCTATAGTGGTGAATAAAGACTACTCATTAATTAGTATTACTTACATAACACTTCAACTTTTAAAAGATTCTTATAATTAATTAACTTTTCCCCTCATGCATGCTAACTTAAAAATGGAGCATCAACTTTAATTTGCCAGCAAATGATAATGTAACTATAGGAAACATGCATGCACTAATTAGTTGTAATGTTGGCAAAATTAAAAAAAGTCATTAACAATGATTAATAAAAGATTATCCCCCCAAAAACCAATCAATTATTTCAGTTGGATATGATTTGATTTGCCCCCAAACTTTTGGTTTATGCCAATTATTTTTATTTTTTAAAACTTTTAGTGTTAGATTTTATGGATAAACTTTCTCTATCGATAGCGTAAAGTCTTCCAACACAGAAAATGAACATGATCGATAGATAATTAGTTTTCATTTGGATAACAATACAATACACGCATCAAGATATGATCTCAAATCTCAGAAATCCTTCCTCGCTGATAATATGAATTCGTACTCAAGATATCAAATTGAATCCCTTTCATATATGGGAAATAATGAACTAAGGAAGCAGTATCGCGGTTTCCCAATGTTTTGTCAAAAGAAAAACTCATTTCTGACAGAAAGAGAAAACTGTAGCTCTGAATGAAGGACGTCTCAATATAAACCAACATTGTCTATCAAAAATCGACACATCAAAAATGTAGTATGTTGAACTATAATCCTTTAATAGACAACAGAAATGATATTTTAAAAAGCTATACCAAACTCTAAAAAAGACCCAAAAAATAATTGAAATTGCGATATAAATATGTCCTTCTAATGTTAGTTCATGTTAAATATATTAGTTCATGTTAAATATACTAATCCGAGATTATTAAATATTTGACAGACAAAATATTCAATTTTTATAAATCTAAAGAATCAAAATTACTCAAAAGTATATTTAAAGTACATTTTTTTCAACATATCTCCAAAATATGGTAAATACAATCAAACTTGCTACTTTACACACTACATATGTTCTGGCTTAGTTAAAGCATTACTCATCACATAATCAAAAGTGAGAAAAATATCAAATATTTTAGAGGGAATTTAATTCTTTTGTGGGGGACAAAAGTAAGTTCATATTTTAAAAGAATTTTCCCACCAAATGTTTAAAAAGTTGGTACCTGGAAATGCTTTAATTTCAAGGGTGTTTTGTGTTTGAATACAAAAAATAAAAATAATTTAAAAAAATCCAACGGTTTAAATAAGGTAGTTAAAGCTAGGGTTTTAAGCAAAAAAGTAAAGCAAATCTATTAAAGAATGAAAAAAGATTACAGTCTTCTCTCGTTTTTCTAGGCAATGTAATCCCACTGATGGCGCTATGTTTTTTTCTTAAACAAATATTTTATTTTTCCTCTTTCCCTAGGGACGTGAACTTCGTTGGGATAAATATTTATTTGTATCGAATGCTTATTAATAGGATAATAATAAAATATAATTTATTATAATTGAGTGACTTAATAAGTTGATTATATATGTGTTGCCAATCTGTTTTAAAACAGTCGTACTGATTACCAGAAATTTTGCAGAAACACGAAGTTCTCAAAGTTTCCAATGACCCAGTGATGAAACAGAAGAACATAAATTAATTCACAAAAAACTAAAATTTGTAAAACATATCATAATCTAGAAAAACAGAACGGAAAAAGATCAATCCCACTGAATGCACAGTGTCCCCTTAAGGAAATTATTTCCCTCTAGTATCTGAGGTTTGATTTGGAATATGTCCTCCCAGGATAGAATGATCTCAATCACCAGTGTATTGATACCCAAAACACTGGTGTCAACGAGCCACTCAACGGCAGTAAAGAACACGAAGAAACTTTGTGCAGAAGAAGAAGAAGAAATCTGACAAATTCGTAAGGAAAAAGTCTGAAGAATCAGTGGTATTTATAGCCAAGAGGAACTGGTTCCGAAAGGTTGCAACCTTTCAGAATCCACACGACCATTCTTGAAAGTTTGCAACCTTTCAAATGGTCATGGTTGTTCCTAAAAGTTGCAACCTTTCAGAACAGTCATTTCCAACAGCGGGAAATTCAAATAAAACGGGAAAGTTTGTTGCGCGTGGATCCGAGTCGGATCGGAACGTTTCGGTTAATTAACTAATTAATTGAAACGTTTTGGCCATTTAATTTATTTTAATTTATTTTAATTAATTAAATAATAATTAACTAAATAATTAAAACAAACTTTGTCCAAAAATAATCTCTCGATCGATCATTTTCCAAAGCCAAAGCCAATCGAGCGACGACGACGGCGCGAGGGGTTCCTCTTTCCAACCCTTTTAACAATTAATAGAAGTGTTTCTCTATTTAAACTCTTCTATTTTTCTTTTCATCACCGATGAGAGAGAAATGTCTTTTTATTAAAGCATAAGAGGACTTTTCAAGTTCCTCTCTTTTCATTTTCCCTCCATTTCTCATTAACTCTTGCTATATACCCAACAATATGTACATTAATTAATCATAATTAATTTAAAATTATATATATTTATTAATTTGATATAAATACCTTATTGCGAATAATAATTGGCATGACTCGTTATGAACTAAACAAACATCTGAGCATCATGTGAATGTGTCTTCTTACTTTTTACGGTAAAGTTTTATCTTCTCTAGAAGGTAAGCCCATTTTTAAAAATAAAATTGTCAGTGTTAATAATAAGGGATTTAGTCTAGATTATCTTTTATCTTTCGTTTTGCTAGTAGGATGTTTGTTTTTATGTGCCTCACAAGCAATAATTATATTATAAATAAAAATATAAGAATCACATTTCTATTTTGCATAATCATTTGATATTTGAAGTCTACTTACATGATTAATTTAAAATTTATGTCGCTACGTTAAGTCCCATATTAGTTGTTGGAAGGAAATTAGACTCCTAATATGGTCTTAGATTGGACTAAATCAATTTTATCTTCTTGTCGATCATGATATTAGAATCGGACTCTTTCTAAGTGATTGTTTGATTACTCAATGTTTTGCTCCATCATATATTGTCTCGTCTTAGGTGTGTAGGAGGGGAGCTAGGGAAGGTTCTCTCTTCTATTCTAAAATTTAGAATCCCCAAACTCTTAGTTCTGACTTCACTTTTGAGGGGGAAGGGATGGAGTGTTGAGTCTTGGCTAGCGTTTGGCCATAGATTTCCAAATATTTTTGGCAAATATTATTTGGGTGAAAATTTGGCTAAAATTTCACCATGTGTTTGGCCATAGTGTTTGGGAAATATATTTCACCCTTTTAAGAAATATGATTTATACCCATATGTTTTAAAAACTATCAAAACTAACCATAGGTTTGTATTACATAGCACATGACTTTGTTACCCTAAGCTGATTGTTGTCATTTTCACCAACAACACTACAACAAAAACAATTTTTAGCGGTAATAAATAGATACATTAATAAAGAGTATCGTTAAAGTCTCTACCGGCATTAGTTAAGTGTCATAATTAGATCCAATGTCGCTGAAGCATTTAGGGACATATACAAAGAGTGCTAATTGCCGCTAAAAATATATATCTAGCGGCAATTGCTAATTAATTGCCGCTAAAGTTCATTTTTGATGTAGTGCAACTATATCATCACTTTCATATTCACTGAATATTCCATCACTACCTTGATGTTCACGTAAAAAATTATCTAAAACAACTACTTTAGAGGGTGTTCTTGTAAAAGATAAAAATTTGGTGTAGAATTTGAAATATTAAAACTTCCCAAATAATGAATTTGGGAATTTGGGTTATTTGCCAAAAATATTTGCCAAATAATGACAAATTGTATGGACAAACACTATTTGTCAAATTATTTTTCAAATTTTACTTGGGAAATCTATGGTCAAACGGGCCCCTAGTTTCGGAAAAGGAGATTGGATTACTTAGATGATTTCAGACAATAAGATATTATCTGTTGAGCCAACTATTGAAGTTAAGTTATGCATAAAATTTACTGTATTACTTTAGCTATGAAAATATTTGTATATGGAAACTAAATCCCTTTTAGCTATTGAAAAACCTAACCTCTTTTTTTAAAAAAATTAATAAAAATTTCAGAGTCTTTAGCAACAAGAATAATCGAGGGTTGTAAGGCCAATCGTTCTAATTATTTTGTTGTGCATTTTAAATAATGGACTTTAATTAATATTCAACATTTTAATGAGAAGTTGCATAGCAAGTAATAGGGTATACCTAACCTTCATTATTCTCTGTGGAAAATATGCCATTAGTATATATAATTCAATGCTTTCAAGTTGGCCTTTTTTTTAAAGTATACTACTCTAATATAAAAAAAGTTTTGACTAGACTTTACTCCAGTTAACTATAAATTTTGAGAGTAGATTCTTTTAAAAAATAAAATAAAATTGTTCATACATGAAACTTGGCCATTTTAAAAAATTTATCTTAAAATTTAAATTTCATAAACTCGTCCAAGCCAATTTTTAGATAAAATTTTACTTTGAGTCATAGAATTTCGATTTATGTTCGACAATTAAGGATTCTGCTTTTTTCACATTCACTCTGCAAGACCAAAACGAGACATTTCCTCACTAATAGAATAAAAGCCTCAACAACAGCCTTTATTGAACCCCTATTTAATAGTTTAGTGTCCATTTAAATTTATTTTTGCTTTTAAGAAGTAAAAATTAATTGTCATATTATGGCCGATAAGAAAACATATATTACGATATTTATTCCATAAATATAATAGTAATTTTGGAATTTTCTTTAAATAAAAATAAAATATGAAAGACTTTTTATTTTTGTCTTAAAACTATGGTGGAATCCAAAAGCTAAAATCTTTAGCAAAAAATAAAAAACGGCCGAAATACTTAGAAGACTAACCAAAAAGTTAATTATAGATTAGTAAGATGATTCTTTCCGTTAAAACCGACAAAAACACTAATCATTCACACACAAGCTGCAATTAATTATGAGTTAAGTACTTAAACTTCCACAACAAAATGATGATTATTAAGAAAAGTACAAGAATGAAGGGGGTTAGGATTTATAATTCAAAAGAATAAATGATTAAGGCATTTGACTTTTAGTTAAAGAGAATCACAAAGTAAGAGAAGAAAATCTTACATTTTTATAGGGGGGGAAAACAGTGAAAGGTTGGAATGAAACTTAAAAAGGAAGTGAAAATCCAAGATCTACCAAAGGTTGCGATGGACTGATAATTCTGAGACGTTTTTCTTAATTAGAAGTGCTGAATTTTAACTTTGGAAATGATGCATTTGGGAGGGAGCATTTTATCACTACGCGAATATTTTTGTCGCGAATTTAGATTAGTCGAGGGCGTTAAAGCAGGTACTGAACACTGAGTGAAAAACTAAAAAAAGAAGAAGAAGCTAGTATTAGATTGTGATCATGATCGAAAGAATAAATTGTGTTTGAAATTACCCTCAAATTGGGATTTCAATTCCTGCAAATTATAATTGATCGTACTCCAAAACTAGTATTGAACATCATGTGACATATTATGAAAAAAATGAGATAATGTTAGATTATAATCAGGGTCAAAGAACAAAATATGTTCAAAATTCTCCTACAACAAGATTTTTTAGACATAAATTCAAATTAATAAAACATCAAAACACAAATAAAAAAGCCGGATAAAAAATCAAATTTAGAAAAAATAATGTTGGATTGTGATCAGGCCTCAGGTCACAATGCAAAATTTTTACCACAAGTCCAAATTAGTTAATTTTAAAATAGGTATCAAATATCGGATCGAAAATCGAAAAAAGATAGTGTAGGATTGTGATCAGACTTCACAAGGTCAAGAGAATAAAATATATTTGAAATTAACGGTCCAGAATTAATTTTCCCAAAAAAAGACAAAAAAACATACTGTGGAAAAAATCAGTTATCAGTAGTGAATTGCCTAAACGAAAAAAAGGTAATCTTACAATTGATAATTCTGCTACATATATTTGGTACAAATTTTTGGACCTCACAAACCTGCAAAAAAAAAAAAAAACATAAGTTTCCCTCGACTCTTTTTTAAAATAATCATTATATCATATGGTAAAAAAAAAAAAAAAATTTCCATTTAGGTGAATAAAATTTGTAGTGATATATAGTCAACCCTCCTGTCCTTTCATTTTTGTAAAATATACTCTTGCTTCATTCTTTTTACCTTAAAAGAGAAATATCACTTAATTGTTAGCATAAATAAAACAAAAATTGATGAATAATAAGAAAGTTTTTGTCGATTCTTAATTAACATGGTGTATCTCTTAGTAGAAGGGTGAAGAAAAAGTTTATATATTTTTGTTTATGATGTGGATTCATATTCACACTAGATGACTTAAATTTGATAATTTAGCGTCAATTATTCATTATTAACGTTGAAATCGTTTGAATTATCATTGCTATACCTTTGTTTAACTAATAGTATCACACAAATTTGAATAATAATTGCAATAAATACCTTATTAGTTAGTGCGCAATTCTCTATTAAATGAGTCCTATTTAATGTGAATATGAATGAGTAGGGTTAATGAATTTCGAATCCCTTAAAGATTTGTTAGGCCGAAACTTTAATTTGCATTGAAGGACTTAACGTCAAGTTATTAGGAGTAGGATTAGACATTTCATAGAAATGATCTTCCTTATTTATTTTAGTTTGTTGATTTTGGGTTTGGAAATTGGATTTAAGAGGAGGTAAGACAATTTTTTCATTCAAATTTGTGTCAGAAAGCTTTATTTCGAAGATCAAATAGTTATTTAAAAAAAAAAAAAAACTTCGAGGGTAGGGGGGAGGAAAATGGGGTGGGGGAGGAGGCAGAGCTAGTAAGGGCTCAAGAGTTTCGAATTCCTTTCCACCGAAAACCAAACTAATATTTAGACATGGTTACAATTCGTCGTAGATCTCGAATCCCATTTGACTTGTTCGTGTGTTTACTTTTCATATTTTAAACCTCGTTAGTGAAAATCCTGACACAACAACTAGAAAGGAGAAAAAAAAGTAGGGAATCTTCCTTAACCTGATGTCCTCGAGTTCGAGTTTCCTTGAATACATAGTCTCTTTTTTTAGGGAGCGTCTTACAGCCCCCCCCCCCCCTC
>NW_006239115.1:213861-236976 GCF_000226075.1 Solanum tuberosum | reverse complement strand
CACCCCAAGGCCCCCCACCCCCCCCCCCCCCCCCTTCCAATATAGGATATCCTGGCAGAAATCTGGATTTAGTTGAGCTCCAACATGGAAACTAAATACATCATGAGAAACCATAAAGAAAAGTAGGAAATCTGATTCTCTCTAATAAGGTGACAATTCTATGATCAACCATCTGAATTACTAAAACCCTCGTAAATGCTCTACCAAAGACGACTCCAAATAACTTTAATTTGTTTATATAGGATTCTTTAACATGGTATGTGGTGGAAGAAAACAAAAAAGCAAAAAAGAGAATTCCAAATGGAATTTTGTAAATTGGAGTAAAGAGACAAATAGAGAGCATGTGCAATTTCCTCCATTACCGCACAATCCCTCAACTTTCAACTTGTCATTTTCAACCCCACCAATTTGCAGAAGAACCGGATTTCATGAAAACCACCTTCCTTCCTTATTTTTCTATCCGTTTGATCATAAAAATTATTCACTTTTTAAAAAAATAGAAAAATAAATCATTTTAAAGTTGTATATAGACCAGCGTAAATATTATTTCTATAAAAAATATAATCAAATACAACTTCATCTTCAGGTTCGACTCAACATTACATATCCTTATGATTTTATTTTCTTATATTGTGTTTTGTCAATTTTTTTGAGGTCACAATCTTTCCTCAACGTGAAAAGTGCAATTCAATTGACAATTTTAGGAATTTATGTGAGGTTATTATCATCCAACCAAAAGAAAAAAAGAAATAAAAAGGATAAGTTTTTGAAAATTTGTGTGATCTTTTATTATCCAACCAAAAAATAAAAAGCATAAATTATGATATGTCAATTCAATATATGAAGAGAATGACTTATGAGACTTGATAAAAGTTTTTTTCTTAAACATGTGTTGCCTTTTTAAATAATAATAATAATTACACTCAATCTACTATACCTTCATAAATAATTCAATTTTTTTTTTAATGTATAAATTCAATAGTTAAAGGTGTGAATGAGAAATTATATTTTAAAAAAAGTTAAGCAACAAGAGTTAACAATTGAAATAATAGTGTCACAAATTTGAATTATTAATCGTGGTCAAATAGTAAAAGGTCACGAATTTGAACCATCAATTTTTATAAAGTGTCATAAATTTGAATTATCGACTTTTAATTATGATTGAATCAACAATTTAATAGTATAATTGTATTGACAAGTTAATGGTACAATTATACCAACAATTATTATGTTTTCTTTTCTTTTGCATGAGAAATACTCTTAAATCACATATAAAATGGGACTGGACCAATAATTTCGGCTAATTAATTCATTTTTAATATATCATCTAACCTCATTGAAATATAATAAATAAATAGATCACGACATGTTTGAAAATTATAGAAGATCTTTGATTGTCGATTCACGTGTTGCAAAATCCCCAAAAATGTACTATTTAGTTGAAAAAGTAGCCAAAAAACTATTTCAAAAATTCAAATTCAATACTCCTAATTAATAATCCTTCCGTCTCATTTTATACGAAAATATCAACTTAACTATTTCATAGACAAATAATAAATATGTAATTTTTTCTTTCAAAATTGTCTAGTTGACACATTTTATTTGAAGCTAAGATATTCAATTGACACCAAAATTAATTCGATGTCTAAATGAAATAATCCGACGGATATATAAAGCTTATTACTTAAGTAGGTAGGGAGGTTAAATGTACTTTTGGAGCCATCATATAAACTGCTATTTAATGTGGAGAAACAATAAACTAATAATATTAATATGAATTTGTATTAGTGTTTAAGTGAATTATTTCTATTAAATTCTGCTACCAAAAAAGATCTTACTATTTAATTCACTCACTTTTAATTAATGTAATGTGCTATAAATGGCCTAACCACTAGAAAAAACAGTAGAATTTATTCTATTCTATTTTTAATTTTAACTGAAAAAGCTGATATAGTATTTAATTTCCAGTGTTTGTAGCAGATGCAACACTTATTCTCATTATTAAAGTTTTTACTAGTAATTTGTATGGACAAAACCCTAGATGGTTGTACTCTCCGATCTCAAAATACTTTTCGTGTTTTTCATTTACACGTTCTTAAAAAATGTTTGACAAGTCATCCAGACGTTCAGTATAAAAATTTACCATTAGATAATTTGTTTATCCTATTTTCTTTTTAAGATACATTTAAAAAATATATCATATGATATGTTTAAAACCACAAAATTAAAGACATGTTAGTACATTTAACATGTCTTTAATTTAATATCATAATATTTAAAAATATTTTTTATTTTTAAAATTTTTGTATTAAATTAAAATCAAAAAAATAAATTCAAAACATTTTAAATTTTAACCAACAGAGGAAAAAACAGAAGACCCTACTTGGATTTTGGGAATTTTTGGTGTTATTACAAAGTAGCACAAACCTACAAAGATTCACGCGGTTTCAGCCCATTAAACCTATTTTGTCCAGGCCCAGTATAAAATAAAGAATTTTTCCCTTTAATTTTTCATAAAATTGACCAATTTAACCCTTCAAATCAATTTGTCTTTAATATTTGTCCTTCAAATATATTAGTCTTTAATTTGTGTTTTTTTAGCAATCATACTTATGTTCGTTTTTTAGAAATTGAAGTCATGCGAACATAATTTATGGTCGATTTTAAATTGTTTGTCTTATTTTTTTTGTCGGTTTTAGATAAAGTTTTTTGCCTTTTTAACATTTCTTGAATTCTACTTTTTTTTTCGCGCACATTTAACACCACAAGATAAAAGGATATGTTGATATATTTTACATATAGTTAATTTAAAAACACAAAATTCAAAAAATTTCTTAAACTCAATGTCATGTAAAAAACAGATATACAAATCGAAACGAAGGAAGTACTCCCTCCATTCACTTTTACTTGTCCAGTTTAAACTTTGCATATTTTTCATTTGATATGCAAACATCTATTTTTAGTATAGTTAACAAGTGTCATAAATTAAAAACCACAAAAATGGTAGCAAAACTGCACCAACAAGAATTGTGGTGGAGTGATAAATATTCCTTGATCATTTACCGGAGGTATCGAATTCGAGTTCCCCTGGATATGAAATCGTCTTAGTTAAAGAGCGTCTTATCCTCTAATATGAGACTTTCTGACATGAATTTAAATTTTAATCAGAATTTAATATAAATTCGGGATGGTCAACCAAAAAAGGAAAGATAGCAAAAGTGCAAATGACCCTCAATTCCCACCACCAAAAACTCAAAAAAATTTAAATCAAAACTCATTATTAAATGGTTCCTCTCTAAGGCTGTTTTTGGTCCCCTCAACAGCCTAAAAAAACTGTCAGCAGTTGTGTAACTGTAGCACAAGCTTAAAGGCCAAACACCCCTTACAATCCCTATTTATATCCCCCTAAATCCTTCTCAATTTTCCACATCCAACTCCCATTTTTCACCTCTTCCTTTGCTTAGTCATTACATTCTCTCTTGCTAGTCAAAGCTCACTCTCCAAAGTAAGAGTCTTTCTTCTCTTTTCTTGAAAATGCAAGAATGAACAACACAATTTTCAAGATTTTGTTAACATTTCTTGAATGTATACCTTAGAAAATGCTTAAAAGTTGTAATCTTTATGCAAAAAACATATCTTAATTAACTGTTTTTCTTTTTTGAAGAACACCATTTTCAAGATTTGTTATCATTCTTGAGTGTAATGCTAAAAAGTTGTAATCTTTATGCAGGAAACATGTCTTATTTTGGGATTTGCTTTGTTGGTCTTCTTGCAATGGTGTCATCTGTTTATGGTTATGGTGGTGGAGGTTGGATTAATGCTCATGCAACTTTCTATGGGGGTGGGGATGCTTCTGGAACAATGGGTATGCAGCATTTTCTTTAAATTCCTCTAAAGTTTTGATTTTTGAGTAAATTTAGGTTAAAATTTGTGCTGATTCTTGATTTTTTTGAATAGGTGGGGCTTGTGGATATGGGAACCTTTATAGTCAAGGGTATGGTACAAATACAGCAGCTTTAAGTACTGCTATGTTCAACAATGGGTTGAGCTGTGGTTCTTGTTTTGAATTAAGATGTGTAAGTGATAGACAAGGGTGTTTGCCTGGTTCTATTGTGGTTACAGCTACAAATTTTTGCCCACCAAACAATGCCCTCCCTAATAATGCAGGGGGGTGGTGTAATCCTCCACTTCACCATTTTGACCTCTCTCAGCCTATTTTCCAACACATTGCTCATTACAAAGCTGGAATTGTCCCTGTTGCTTACAGAAGGTAAATTCTTTGTAAAAATATGTTAGTTGTAGTACTATGTTGTTTCATTTGGTTTGTATCTTGCTATGTATGATGTTGTTTTAGTACTTGAAAGAGTGGTAAGGAGAGTTTTGTCTTTTCACAAATGCTAAACCTAAGTCATGTCTAAATTACTTAGCCAAAGGTTTGAAATTTCTAAATGGTCCCTTTTAAATGACCTTAATTTACTTTGTGCATGCTTAAAAAATGAAATGGTGAAACCACATGGTGTGGTCCCTTTTGATAAAGGTTTTAACTTTATCACAAGAAGTTTCCCATTTGGCTATTTTTCAATGGTACTCTTTAGCATTAACTTCTTTCTTGGTTGTTGTAGTAGTAGAAGATACATAAGTTGCAAATATTGTTCCCATTTGTCTCTTACTTGTTTGAATTGTGCTCTTTAGCCTTTACTTGTTTCTTGGTTTTGGTAAAACTTGGAATAGCATAAGAAACAAAGTTGCAAACTTTAACGCCATTATAAAACATAACATAACCAATGTTGAAAATTTTAATAGCTCAATTGGTTGACTACTTGAACTTTCACGCTATGAACAATCTTCATAATCTCAGTAGCTTAGTAAATTGACTGTCCGATCTTTCACGTTTTGACAAATCTTGGTTATCTTAGTAGCTTAGTTGACCAACTATCTAGACTTTCATATTATACAACCAATCTTGGTAATCTTAGTAGCTTAATTGATTGACTACCTGAACTTTCATGTTATACAACCAATCTTGTTCATCTTAGTAGCTAAGTTGATTGACTACCTGTATTTTCACGTTCTAACTAATCTTTTGTCCAAATAAAATACAGGGTACCCTGTAGAAGAAGGGGAGGAATCAGGTTCACAATCAATGGACACTCATACTTCAACTTAGTACTAGTAACAAATGTTGGTGGTGGTGGTGATGTTCATTCAGTAGCTGTTAAAGGATCAAGAACTGGTTGGCAGCCAATGTCAAGAAACTGGGGACAAAACTGGCAAAACAACAACAACCTTAATGGCCAAACACTATCATTTAAGGTTACAACAGGTGATGGTAGAAGTTTGATCTCATACAATGTTGCACCTGCTCACTGGTCATTTGGACAGACATATACTGGTGCTCAATTCCACTGAAAACATCTCATAGTTTAGTTAAATGGGGTTTTTAATTTTTTGAAGTATAATACTACTAGTATTATTATGATGCATACTGATTTGGTCACTAGTATTAGTATTGTGACTATTTAGTATATTAGTATAGAAGTATTTTGGTGGTAAAGGTGTGGTCTTTAAGGTAAAAAATGAAAGAAGGGCATATTTTATAATTGTCCTTTTTTTTCATTTTTGTTTGAATTAAGGGTATCTTACTTTTGGGGACCCTAATTCTTGAAGGCCACTCTTTGTAGTTTTTTTTTTTGGTTTTTGGGGGTATTTTGGTAATTTTTCCTTCTGTGAAGGGCAGAAGTGGAAAGCAGTGGTGGACTTTTACCACCCGCAGTTGGTAGGTGGGGGGTGGGGTGGGGGTATTTTTGGTAACTTTTTTTTTTAAAGCTTCAGCCTGTAGCTGGAGATGGACTTGGTGTTTGTGTGAGACTATTAAGTGTAAAGATCCATTTAACTAGTAATGATTCAAGAAGATTATGCTTATGTATTCAACTTTTGTAATGCTTTCCTCTGTTTTAATTTGTTTGTTTGATTTATGACTCGATATGTAGTTAAAAAATATGAAGAAGATTTTTGAATTTTGTAAGTTTTAAACTAAAGATTTATAAAATTAGCCAAAATGTTCTTTAATCTTCAATATTAATCATGTCACGTGAAAAATTAAAATTAAAGAACGGTGGAAATAGGCCACAAACTAACTAGGGTTAAAGTGCATTTAAAGTAGCAGCCAAATTTAAAAGCCAACTGTCATTAGCCTAACTTTCTGACTAATTATGATAAACCATCTTTTAGGAAATGCTTAAAATTTATGTATCCATTAATTTGAGGATTAAACAATGAAACTTTACAAAAGAAAAAGAGAAGGAATGAAAATACACATGATTTTGTTCCAATATTTCAACTTGTGGGTTGAGATTCTTGTCACTAGTCATTTGTTTTGCAAAGAAGATTCTTTGGTTGTGGAGGACATTGTCCTTCCACAAATAAAATAAGAAAGTGTTTTATTATTGTAATGTTTATAACCTTTTTTTATTTCTTAAATGAAAATAAAAGACTTTTTTACCCTAAGATTTGTCACTAAATGAATTTGGTAATTAATGTCGTGAAAGAGGCTGAGGTGAGTATCGTTACATTATCTCCACGACTCTTATTCTTTGAAGTGATTTGCATGTCTTTCTTAGTTTGGACTATAAAGACCCCTTGCGCATTTAATTTGGCAAAGAACTCACAACGACCTTTGGGAAAAATCATATTACTATTCATGAAATGCAACAAAACAATTAAAAACAGAGCGTTTCTTTTACTATTCAACGTATGCAACTACCTTTTACAAAAATAAAAATAAAAATTAAATGCCTGTTGAAACACACAACTTCAACAACTTATTTTTTTTAAAAAAAAATCCATTTTTAAAATTATTTTTTTTAATCCATATGTCTTAAAAAACTTTGGAAGGTCTCACAAATAGTTGGAACTTTCCTGGAAATTTCATTGAATTGTGTGGAAAAAGATTGTTTGTTCCCATTCTGATGATAGTAATGTTAAAAGAACAGCTCCTATATTTAATTCACAAGCAAACATTCAAGGAAATTCCATAGCTTTTATGGCTTATTATTATTAATTCTAAGAGGTAAAAAAAATAAAAATACATTTGTTTATATTATATAATTCGAAAGCAATAAATGCGTATCTACCTATTCTTGAAAGCTACATTAGCTCTCAACTAGAAATTAATGGTATTGCCTATGGTCAATGGTACGTGACACTCTTTTTATTTCTTATATGAAAATCATTTAGATAATCGAATTTAGTTTTGTTTTAGTTGAACATATCATATTGAAATTTTAATAATTTCATTTATAGAAAAATTAAGACTTCTCTAAAGTTAAATATTTCAAGAAGATTCATAAATTATCTTTATATGGAGATTAAATAAATCTCAAAGAGGTCCAACCATTTTATGTTAGAGATATACATTATTAACTGTCCATAAATCACTGAGAAAATTTAAAGAAAAATATTTATCAATAAAATTATGTTTGTTTTTTGAAAAAATTTGAATGCATCAACTCCTATAAAGTGATCCAATTTGACACTATTAATTCAAATTTCGGAAAAATTTTGGTGCTCTATATGACAATTCAGGTAAGATACATTTTAACTAATTTGTAAAACATCATATAGAATATGTGTGTTATTAATTTATTTAACTTTATATAAATTTAAATATCTAATTATGTAAATTTAAAAAATTAAAAGTAGTCATGTTAACATATTATATCTATTTTTTTTATTTTCAATTGAATACTCCCTCCGTCCCTTTTTAGTTGTCCACTTTAGAAATGGCACACAGATTAAGGCAACAATGATTAGCACAGTGAAGTTACAATTTTACCCTTATGACAACTTTTCACTTCAAAATTACAACCACTTCTTTGAATTCAAGTGAAATAAATTGGAGGGAAACAACATACACTTTTAGAAATTTTCAAGAAGTGTAAATAAGGGTATAATAGGAAAAAATTTGTTGTCCTTTCTTGATTTGTCAAAATGGACAACTAAAAAAGGAAATATGGACAACTAAATAGGGACGGAGGGAGTATTATCAGAGTATTCAAACTTGAAAATTGGGAAGATTTGAGGGCATGCATGATGCCCTGAAAAGGCTGACAATGACTAGTCAAACAAACACCCCTCATCTTCTTCCATCTGCCCTTCTTTTCTCTTCTTGTGTTTTGAGCCTAGTGACTCAATACTCTCTTACTACTTTATTTTATTAATATGTAGTTAATGATGATTAAATATTGGAAAAGAGGTCATATTAGAAAGTACTCCTCCTCCTGTCCCTAATTACTTGTCTAATTTTGAAATGATATATCTATTAAGAAAATAATTAATGGCACAGTAAATTTACCATTTTACCCCTATTAACTATGAAGTGAATGAAAAATTCTACATTGATCAAAGTAATTAATCATTTAATTGAGGATACAATAGGTAAATTTTTTTGTCATTTCTTGATTTATCAAAATGGACAAGTAATTAGGAACAACTAAAAAAGGAAAAGTGGACAAGTAATTAGGGACGGAGGAAATACTTTTTACATTAAAAAGACCAACATGAAATCACTTCTCTAACAAATATAGCCAAAATCAAGTGCTTGAACATTTAATAAGAAAACTCTCAAGTTAAAATCACATCTTTTAAGTTTTTATGCTCGATTATCACTAATAACATTAATCCATGATAATTATTCTAACATTAGGTGATAAGGAACATCCTTTCAATGGCTAGATGACACTTTTTTCATCCTCCTTCGTTAAAATGAAAGCGATTTGAGAGATAATATAGATAAGTATATATGAAATTGACGTGAGAAATGTTTGTTATACGTGTCTGAAGCTGCTATATTTTTTTTGGCTATATTAGACGAGTGGAATGGATCGGACCGGAGAAACATCCTTTCAATGGCTAGATGACACTTTTTTCATCCTCCTTCGTTAAAATGAATGACGAGCTTACTCTTTATTTTTATGTTTGATCTCTTTTATTTTTGTCTAGCTCGTTGTCATCTATATTGATTTTTTTTTTAATATGCGATAGAAAATGAATAAGGACCAAGAATCTTCTTTTTCAACATGCTTTTCGAGGCTCCCATTATATAATGAATAAGGACCAAGAATTTCATCCGTAGGTTTACTCATATATTATTCCAAAACTCTTTCAACTCGTATAAATTTATCTTTCACCCCATATTAGTTTGGACGTCCCTCAATAACCCATTAAATATTAATTTAATTGCAATTCTGGCTGAGAAATAAGTGAGATTTTACAATAATATAATATAATTCTATAGATATATATTTATTTCTATAATCAAACACTAACTCAGGGCCTATTTGGATTGACTTTTGACTTATTTTTGTTATTTTAGCTTTAAAATATGGGCAAATTACATAAATCACATACTTTTAAGGTAAAATTACAATTTATCCTTTAAAAGTTTACAATTACAGAAATCCCTCAAACAGATACAATATTATAAGCGCTGATACACTAATATGATGCGCGAAATACATTAATCGTTATGTAAGATACATTACATTTTATAAATGATACACTAATCTGATGAACATTTTATACATAATACACTAATCTGATGCGCCTGATACATTAATCTGATGCGCAAAAATGAGGGATTTTGGAGATTTATAAAACTTATAGGGGATAATGGTAATAAGTAAATTAAAATGTGGGATTTCTGTCATTTTCCCTTAAAATAAGTGCTTATAAGCACTTTTTAACTTTATCCAAACACTTTAAAACTGCTTAAAATCTATTTTAGAGTAAAAACACCTAAAATAAGTAAATCCAAACGGGCACTCAGTATCCGACTTTTCCAACTCCATTGTATGGGAGCTAATTAATGGGGCCAAGAAAATAGAGATATAGGGGATCTTTGGGGATGTCATATTTTTTAGACATTTTCACATGTGTTTTCGCCGCATTTATCGCTCATCTTACTTGTCCTACTTCTCTTCTTATTCTATTTTTCTAATATTTTATATATTATAAATAATATAATATTGTGATGTGAAAGATGAGAAGGAAAAATTCTGGAAGAAATAAAAAGTAAAAACAAAAAATTTCATGCATCTTAATTCTTATCTTTCGATGTGAAATAATCATACGCTTAGTACTAAAAAAGCTATCTAGTTGCATATGATTTAATCATGTGTTACATATTGATGCAGCCAATTACTAGACACAATTTTCTTTTTCCATACAATTTGGATGAAATGTAGTTGCTTTTACTCAAATTTTGCGTATGTGTTTAAAAATTCATTAAACAATTATAGATAGTTGTGGATTAGAAATAATTATTTGATCAATTCAGTGATAACTTAGGTAGGTAAAGAGTATAATGAATTATGGAGATATGCACATTAAGTTTATATGAACCCAATAGTTCTGATTCAAACTCGAACTCATTAAGTCAGTTATCTTAGATTTGCCATAGGATGATAATTTTATCATAGAGCTACTGTTCAATTTCTAGTCCTATTCAATTCAATGAATTTATTTTCCTATGTCATTTCTGATTTATACTTTTAGTTATTCTTTTATATTTCATAAGTATTAAAAATTGAAATGTGGAGACATTTTGTCTCACTTGGTAAATTCCTTAAACTTACATATAGATATTGGGCTAGACATTATGTCACAAGCCACATTAGAGGCCCAATAACTTTGGGCTCGTCTATCTCCTGGTTTTCCTTTGTTTATTTACGCAAGAGGAATATATAGGGGAAATTTCACAAATACGATAGTATATTTTTTGAATTACGTTATGCAATGATACTTTAAATAACTATAGATCGTGTCTCTCCTCTTTTTTTCCTCTCTCGCCTCTCTCATGGCTCCTCTTTCTTTTGCTTCTCTCCTATTTTAATCAAATATACATTGTATGTCACTCGCTGAGAGGTTATATCTGAGATACAGTTCTTGACACCTTTTCCCTCTCACCTCTCTCGTCTCTTGTCCGGATATTTGATACATAAGTATGTTTGTGTATCTTCATTTTATACTCTTTTTATACCATGCATGTATATGTTTCATACCATACATGCATGTATCAATTTCTAGTACTATACAATGCATTTGTCTTTCACAATATCAAATTGAACAAGATAGAAGACATATTTATGTAGATACATGTATCTTCTATCCTGTAGTATTACATATCAAGTATACAATGATGTATACACTGTATTTGTGCATAATACATACTTCTAAGGAGAAAAATAAGTAGATACAGTTATCTAGATACATGTATCTGATATCAAATATATGCTAATACATTCATAAAATAAGAGTATATGTTTCATATACATGCCAATACTCACGTTGGTCAAGTGTTGTCTAGGTATCTGTTTCTTCTTCATAATTCATAATGGGCTATCAATCTTTTTTTCATTCAAATATCTCACTCATCTTCAAGCCTTTTTGAATGTATCCTACAGAAGAACGTTGGGCTTTACCATCTTCAAGGATTTGATATTGGAATTTTTTTTAATTCATTGGTGATAATCTGTATGTAATCAAATATACATATAGTATACAATATTATACAAAACCTCCATTTTCTAATTTACAAAAAAATGTTTAAAAGCTTGATGTACAATATTATACAAAATTACAAGTGGTTTTTATACATTCATATATAATAATATTCAATTTTATTCACTATCATACAAACCCAAATTTGTCGAACTTTGTTGACTGATTTCTCTCGAACAACAAGACGGAATCTTTTGAAAATTTTGTGGAGAGGTAGATCTAGTAATGATCTATTATCCTCAATTGGTGAGACATCATGAATCACAACAAAATTTGTTTGTAAACTGACAGTTTGCTATAGTGATCACATTCACATATAATTAGCGATTTCCCAAAGTTGTGGATGAAATTTTGAGTTTGAATTTTTGGAGGTTGGGAGGGTATTGTGGCCTCATGGTATTATTAACTAAATTACGTAAATTTTTTTTGTGAATTATACTAATTTTCTCAAAAGTTAAATTGTGTAAGTGACAAGTTGAAAGGGAACTTACATAGTAGTATTTTTTTTTTCAAAAATAAAAGGTGGAAGGATAGGTGTATCCTAGTTTTTGAGTTTCATATCTAAACTATCATGCGTGTGGACTTCTCAATCTGAACTATCAGTCTATCACCAAATATTTATCGATACATATTTGAACTATCAGTTGTTCACTTTTCCTACTTTAAATATTACTACCGTTCAAGTAGGAAAAATGAATAACTGATAATCAAAGTGTGTTTCGATAAATATTCAACGATTCACTTGGAAAACTTATACATATAATAGTTCATATATAAAACTCACGTAACCAAAATACTTTATGGATTATTTTAGCAAATAGCTCAAAATAAAATAAGAAAGTGATATATACAATTACAATAGGGATAAGGAGATAGGCTATAGAAGTAGTTTTTACCCAACAAAACACAAACATAAAGAAAAACTCTAATGAAGTAGTCATCATCTTTCTCAATAAACTCCAACACAAAGCATGCAAACAGAGTCCTTTCTTCTTCAATGTCACTTCTTCTACCTGAGATGCTAACATGGATAAACCCTCCCAAAACCCTAATCCCCTTTTCTTCCATCACCCCAAAACCCTCTTCTCCATCACCCATTTGCTCAATTTCACCAAAACCCACAAAAACCTCACTCAAATCCCTTCACCTCTCCCCTCAACCCACTCTTACTTCAACTGACTGTGGTCTCAAATTCCGGGAGAAAATACTCTATCTTCAAGATCTCAATATCAATCCCACAAAAGTCCTTCAACTAAACCCCCATCTTCGATCAGCAACACTCGATTCGATCAGATCTGTTGAAATATGTCTGTTTTCAATGGGAATTGAACGTTCGGCAATTGGTCGAATACTTGATATGCATCCTCAGCTTTTAACCTCCGACCCTTATATCCACCTTTACCCAATTTTCGATTTCTTGTTAAACGACGTCGTTATCCCTTTTCACGACATTCGGAAATCCATTATCCGATGTCCGAGAATTCTTGTTTGTAGTGTTGAAGATCAATTGAAACCCACATTTGAATTCTTGAAGGAATTTGGGTTTGTGGGTCAGAATCGGATTACTTGTCAAACCACTGTTTTGCTTGTTTCCAGTGTTGAGCTAACATTGAACCCTAAAATTGATTACATGTTGAGTTTGGGATTCGAACGCGATGATGTGGTTAATATGGTTTTGAGGTCACCTGGGTTGTTGACATTTAGTATTGAGAAAAATTTTAGGCCGAAAGTTGAGTATTTTTTGAAGGAGATGAATGGGGATATAGGGGAATTGAAGAGGTTTCCTCAGTACTTTTCGTTTAGTTTGGAGAGGAAGATTAAGCCTCGGCATAGACTTTTGGTGGAGCATGGGTTTTCGCTATCTTTATCGGAGATGTTGAAGGTTAGTGATGGGGAATTCAATGCCAGATTGATTGAAATGCGATTGAGGATAGTGGAAGATAAGCAATTGTAGTAAGTAAGCAATTCTTTTCTATGAGTAGAGTCGATTTTTGTATATGTTGGAGAATCATTAGAGTTAATACTAAATGTTTTAACATATATTCATTGTGGTTAGATGTACATTTTTGCGATAAAGTAATGATTTTTATCCTTGATGTGGTCTTGTTCATGGTTTTTATTGTTTCTCGTGGAATGCAATTCGAAGTTTGCTATGCTTGTGTTGTGTTATTTAAGTACTGATTTTTATCCATGATGTGGTGTTCTCTATACATGGTTTTTATTGTTTCATGTGGAACGCGATTCAAATTCTGATATGCTCTTGTTTTTTATAACGGATATCATCCACGGATGATTTATCGTGTTGAAGTATTGCTCTCGAAGATGCATGTTCATCTAGTAACTTGCTTCTCAAAGATTGCATTTTTTTGTTCTGTACTTTGTATAGTTGCGACCAGATGTAATTATAGCCACACCTATGTAGAGGGATGTGATTTTCCTTGGTGTGGTAGGAGATTTAGAGCCTTAAAACAGGCATTGCTCTGTGTATAAAATAATAATGAGACTCACTGACCACTGCTCTGTCCTTACTATTGAAGTTAGGATTCATCTCTTTAGATATCCGAGGCTCTTAATAAATACTTACTCCGTTCTTTTTATATGACTACATTAGACTGGTTGAAAAGTTAGTTGAATGCAGAAACCATCATATCAAAGTTCAAAATTTTGAATAGTTGATGAATAACTTTGTGCTGCTCCACGTCTGTAGAAAATCGTTATACTTTGTTGTTGACATATTCTTGTTGGTATTCCGTTATCTGACTCTATAGATACTCGAAATCTTATGTCTAGGGCATTCTTCTATAATATCAAACATGTACTTTCGACGAAGCTTGTTGAGTGACAGTTGGTTGAACCTTGAAGGTTGCTATTGTAGTTTCCTCCTTGCTGTTGAGCCTTGGGAAGAGTTGTTATCTGTCAGTCATGTGCTTCTGATATTTGAAAGTTAAAGTTGGGGTAGTGTTTTGCCCTCTGTTAAACCTCAAATTATGTTTTGTTCCAATTGAACACATAATAAAGTCTTCTCATAAATTTTATGCTAAATTGATTTTATGGAATACTACATTTTATTAGAACAAGCTTTGAGGAGCTATATTACATACTCAAATATATATATACTGCATATGTTTTTTTTTTGTGATGCAAATAACACCATTAATATTGATCGTCACTCTCTCGTTTGCCAAAAAAAATATTTATACCATACATGTATATGGTAATTTATGCATAAATTTTATAAAATGACAAGTATTGTGATCCAGCTATTTATAGAAAGGGATGACATATAAAATGGGACGGAGGGAGTATTTTTTATTATTAATATGTAAACAATAAACCAGAAAATAAGGAGGAAAAGAAAGGAAAAAAAACATTTATAGACTATAAATGAAAGAGAATATGAATGTCATTTAACTCTTATTAAATTGATTGAATTAAGCGTGAGCATTAAAGTACTATTGCCTCATTTCAAATCACCCGTTTAATTATGATTTTATAATATTGAGGGTAGAAGTAAATATTCATAAACTACTCCCTCCATTCCATATTAATTTAACTTTTGAGATATTTTTCATTTTTGAAATTCGGACCTTTGTTTTTTAATCAAATTTTTGTGGCCTGCTGGCCTTTTTATTTAACTTTTCTGAAACCAACATTCAGTACAAGGACTTTTGGCCCAAATAAAAAATACCAAAACAACATAAAATTAATCTAGAAGATCCAGCCCAACAAATATCAGGTTCTAGGGCATTTCCATATTTGTAAAGTGAATGGACAACAGCCATATCCTCCGCCGCCTTGTCTGAATTGTCAATACAAGGACTTTGTCCAAAATATCATCAATTGATCTCATCCATTTCTATGGCATCTTCTTCTTCTTCTGCGAGTAATTCAAAGTATTGTCCTCGATGGAAGTACGTTGTGTTTCTAAGCTTCAGAGGTGAAGACACTCGAAAAACATTTACGGGTCATTTGTATGAAGGTTTGAAAAATAGGGGAATAAGCACCTTTCAAGATGATAAAAGGCTAGAGCATGGAGATTCAATTCCGAAAGAACTCTTGAGAGCTATCGAAGAGTCTCAAGTTGCACTTATTGTCTTCTCAAAGAATTATGCTACATCTAGGTGGTGCTTGAATGAACTAGTGAAGATCATGGAATGCAAAGATGAAGAAAATGGACAAACAGTCATACCAATCTTCTATGATGTGGATCCATCACATGTTCGAAACCAAAGTGAAAGCTTTGGAGCAGCATTTGCCGAACATGAATTAAAGTATAAGGATGATGTTGAGGGGATGCAAAAGGTGCAAAGATGGAGAAATGCCCTAACTGTTGCCGCAAATCTAAAAGGATATGATATCCGTGACGGGTTAGTTGAATACACATAATTACTTTTAATGAAAAAATGGAATAATTTCCATTCATAATTTCATTGATTATTATTTAGATGGTAGTGTATATACATTTTTATTGTTAAGAAGGCATAGTTCTATCAATTTAATTAGAGAGGATACATAAAAGTCCTCCTAAACTATCAATCTTCTTCTTTATGTAGGATTGAATCAGAGAATATTCAACAGATCGTAGACTGCATCTCTTCCAAGTTTCGCACAAATGCTTATTCTTTATCTTTTTTGCAAGATGTTGTGGGAATAAACGATCACTTAGAGAAACTAAAATCCAAACTTCAAATGGAAATCAACGATGTTCGGATTTTAGGGATCTGGGGAATAGGCGGAGTCGGTAAAACAACAATAGCAAAAGCTATTTTTGATGCTATATCTTATCAATTTAAAGCTTCCTGTTTTCTTGCAGATGTTAAAGAAAATGCAAAAAAGAATAAACTGCATTCTTTACAAAATACCCTTCTCTCTGAACTTTTAAGAGAAAAAAAAGGTTACGTCAATAATAAGTATGATGGGAAGCGCATGATTCCGAACATACTTTGTTCTATGAAGGTGCTAATTGTGCTTGATGATATAGATCACAGTGAGCATTTGGAGTATTTAGCAGGTGATGTTGGTTGGTTTGGTAATGGCAGCAGAGTCATTATAACAACTAGAAACAAACATTTGATAGAGAAGGATGATGCGATATACGAAGTGTCTACACTACCTGATCATGAAGCTATGCAATTATTCAATAAGCATGCTTTTAAAAAAGAAGATCCAGATGAGAGTTTTAAGAAGTTCTCATTGGAGGTAGTAAATCACGCTAAAGGCCTTCCTTTAGCCCTCAAGGTGTGGGGTTCTTTATTGCATAAAAAGTGTCTAACTTTGTGGAGAAAAACTGTAGAGCAGATAAAGAAAAACTCTAATTCAGAAATTGTTAAAAAACTCAAAATAAGTTATGATGGGTTGGAGCTCGAAGAGCAAGAGATATTTCTAGATATTGCATGTTTATTCCGTGGAAAAAAAAGAAAAGAAGTCATGCAAATTCTTGAGAGTTGTGACTTTGGAGCTGAATACGGATTGAATGTTCTGATTAATAAATCTCTTGTGTTCATCTCTGAAAATAATATGATTGAAATGCATGATTTGATTAGAGATATGGGTAGATATGTGGTGAAAATGCAAAAGCTTCCGAAAAAACGTAGCAGAATATGGGATGTTGAAGATTTCAAAAAAGTGATGATAGACTATACAGTAAGTAAGCTAAACAATGCAATAATATTTAATTTCTAATTTTTATATTTCAAAGACGTATAAGCCAATCAATTCCAATTACTTGTTCCTCTTGCTTCATATTCTTACAGGTACGTCATTTTAGGTTTTTACTTTACTTTATTTTATTTTATTTTTCTTAATAAAAGAAGCAAAAGTAACATCAATTGCCTAACATAGCTAATCGTCTATGAATTAGTGTTTAATATGTTTTATCCAGTTTCTTTCTTAAGATTGCATGTTATACACACCAATAAGTAAATAGTTTTTAAAGCTAATATCACCCACATATTTACCCTATAAAAATCCTCACATAAAAAAATACAAGTAAGAAGGGTCAAATCATAACATACCAATCCTCAACCAAGAATTCACTTAATCATTGATTTGAAAAAATAATAATTAAAAGATGACAATTATTTGTATTGTTCCAATTACAATATTTATTCTATCACTGCATTGAATTTTTTATGATTTGATGCTAAAGAACTTCTAAAAAAAAAGTATTATTAGAAAGTATAAATATTTGCACAAAATATTTCTTGTAAGCAACATGTGAAGTTATGATTAGTTGACTCATGATCTTTTTATCAGGGGACCATGACAGTGGAAGCAATCCGGCTTTGTTGCTTTGAAGAAGAAATATGCTTTAATAATGAGGCAATGAAAAAAATGAAAAGCCTTAGGATATTACACATAGTTGCTACTAATACCAATTTCTTTGCTTCACGTCCCTCTTCGAATCACCATGATGACTCTATTGAGTACCTGTCCAATAACTTGCGTTGGTTAGTCTGGAATGCCTTTTCTTGGAAATCATTGCCAGAAAATTTTAAACCAGAAAAGCTTGTTCATCTTCAACTTCGTGGGAGTTCGCTGCATTATTTATGGAAGGAAACAGAGGTACCATTTTATTTAAGCTACTTTCTAAGGAAAAGGGTAAATATCCTCAACTTTGCGATTTGAAACTGATATATCTTTTGTTTAAAAAAATGATATATATACTATGTCGTCTAACAAATGGTGCATATGTACCATTTCCGTTAACGGGTCTGTATTTATTGAATTAAAAAAATAATTATAAAATTGATTTTTAAAATTCAAAAATATCATGTGGCTTTAAAAAATTACCCCACTCATTTTTTTTCCCCTCTAGACCCAACCCAAATGAATAAAAACCCAATCCATCTTCTACTCAAACATAGGATGAGTTTGAGTCAGGTCTGAATAAAGAGCGATGAGGTTCTTTAGTTGGATTAGGTCTAGAGGGGTAAAAATTGAGTGAGTAATTTTTTAAAAAACCATGTGAGTGTTTAGAAATTAAAAAACTAACTTCAATTTTTTTAAAATTTAATTGTTAATGAAAATAATAAATATGCATTATTTGTTAAACGTTCATGTTATATATGCATCATTTTATATTTTTAACAAAAGGTATACTCACTCCAGATCACATAGTTAAGATGTATATTTGCCCCTTTTTTCTACTTTACATGGTTACTTGTCCTAGAATTATGGTATTTGTATTTAAATGAAATAAGTTATTAATTCCATAAACTCAAATTAATATATGTTATACAATATTGAGTTTTCATATTGTTACTATGAAAAAGGGCTAAAATTGTCCTTAAACTAACAAGTATAGCTCAATTAATCCTTCATTTGCTTCTGACAACCAAAACACCCTGCCATCTATTTTCTGATGGATTTAATGTAACATACACTTTTAAACAATCAAGTTAAGTTCGACTTTAAAAAAATAGATTAGGTAAGAATCACTCATTGATACGACGAAACCCAACGTCATATAAATGTAAAAATTAAATAAGCAATTTCTTCAAAGGCAATTTAACCCTATTTTGTCAGATTGAATTGTCATGTCAGCTTTTTCTATTATTTAAATGGCCCTAACATGCTCATGTGGACAACATTAGCTTGGAGGCATTTTTTGGTCCAAAAAATAGATAACAAGGGTATTTTTGGTATACCAAAAGCAAATGAAGGATAAAATGGAGCTATTTCTGATAGTTCAAGGGCAATTTAGTCCCTTTTCTATTAAAATTATAATATCGTTATGTCTTTTTTTTCAAATCTTGCCTCATTATTTTAACTAAGAAGCTCAATTTAAAATTTGATCATTCAAATATTTACCTACAAAAATATGAATCTCATCCTAGGTTTTATGTAGTGGGACAAAATGAATACTTATCGAAGGAGTTCATTCTATACTACTATCTTCTTGAATGATGATTAAGGTTTCATATATTGGATTTGGGCTAAAACTATACCATATCTATAGGAATAGGTTCATTTTGGTCTTCAAATATATATAATATGAATATTTTTAATCCCTTCATTTTGCTAAAGTGGAGTACTTTTAATCTCCTTAATAAAATCCGTTTAAAAGTAACAGTGTTAAACTCAAGTAACATCCACATGGCTCTTATTCTCTTAAAACATAAAATCCATTGGGTAAATTCATTCCCCGTTTAATAGTTGTCTAGATGCCATATTTTTAATATTTGATCTACACCGACAACTAAACACTCTCACCAAAAGAGAAAAATAGATAATTAAAATAAATAGTCATTACAGCTAAAGAATTAAAAAAAAAACATAAATTGGGGTTAAAATTATGCCCTCTATTTTTCTTTTCACTCAAGCACCTAGAAGAGTGTATTCACTCTTTTCCACATCAATGTTCAAGAGATAAATGATACTCCCTCCGTTTCACAAAGAATGACCTCCTTTTTTTTTTAGTCAGTTTAAAAAAGAATGACCTTTTTCTATTTTTGGTAACATTTTTTTTCACGTGACATGTTTAAGGCCACAAGATTAAAGGACAATTTTGTACATTTGACATAACTTTAATGTAGGACCACAGATTCAAAAGTTTTCTTTATTTTCTTAAACGTCGTGTCAAGTCAAACTAGACCATTCTTTGTGAAATTGAGAAAGTAGTAAATAGTCAAGTATATATAGGGGATATTTAAGATAAGTGTAACAATCAAGTGTGTATCGAATAAAACATGTCAAGTCTAAAGGATTATAGATAATAAACACTTTTATTTAGTTTCTGAACAAGTAATTTCAATATAAAAATAAAATAAAACATTTTCTAATTTCACTTAAAATATTTTGTTAGACTATCATAATCCAAATGTCTTTATTCATTTTTGGTCTAAGGGGTAAATTAAACACAAAGATAATTCTTTCTCTATTTTGAATAGCAGCATTTGCCGTCTCTACGAAAGCTAGATCTCTGCTTTTCTAAAAGCCTAGTTCAAACACCAGATTTCACGGGGATGCCAAATTTGGAGTATTTGAATCTGGAGTACTGTAGTGAACTTGAAGAGGTTCACAATTCCCTAGCATATTGCGAAAACCTCATTGAGTTAAATTTGAATTGGTGTAACAAGCTTAGGAGATTTCCATGTGTTAACATGAAATCTCTTGAATCTATGGATCTACAATCGTGCTATAATTTAATGAAGACGGAGTTAGTGATTCTCTCAGCAAAGGGTTGGATAAGGAAATTTTCATCATCTATTCAGTACCTAACTGATCTCACAAACCTAGATTTGAGTGGCATGGAAAACCTTGAAGCACTTCCAAGCAGCATTGTTAAGTTGAAAGGTTTGGTGAAGCTAAATGTGTCGTACTGCTTTACAATTAAAAGCTTGCCCGAAGAGATAGGTGATTTAGAAAATTTGGAGGAACTTGATGCTACATGTACTCTAATTTCACGACCTCCTTCTTCCATTGTCCGCTTGAACAAGCTTAAATCCTTGAAGTTTGTAAAAATTGAAACAGAAGATGAAGTGTACTTTGTGTTTCCTCCAATTAATGGCGGGTTACTCTCATTGGAAATCCTGAAGCTCAGTTCCTCCAATTTCATAGATGGAAGAATTCCGGAAGATATTGGATACTTATCCTCTTTGATAAAGTTGCATCTCAAGGGAGATAATTTTGAGCATTTGCCTCAAAGCATAGCCCAACTTGGTGCTCTTCGAGTCTTATCCTTAGAAGGTTGCAAGAGGCTTACACAGTTGCCAGAATTTCCACCGCAATTAGATACAATATGTGCAGATTGGCACAATGATTTGATCTGTAATTCACTATTTCAAAATATCTCATCATTCCAGCATGACATCTCTGCTTCAGATTCCTTGTCGTTAAGAGTGTTTACGAGTTGGGGGAGTAATATCCCTAGTTGGTTCCACTATCAGGGAATGGATAAAAGTGTTTTAGTCAATTTGCCTGAAAACTGGTGTGTATCAGATAACTTCTTGGGATTTGCTGTATGTTACTCTGGAAGTTTAATTCAAAACATGGCTCAATTGATTATTAGTTCTGAAGGGATGCCGTGTATCACCCAGAAACTTGGCTTATACAATTATTCAGAATGTATTCCAGATTGTGTGATTCAGTTTTTCTTGGTACCTTTTGCTGGCATATGGGATACATCTAACGCAAATGGTAAAACACCAAATGACTATGGGCACATTATGTTATCTTTTCCTGAAGAATTGAAGAAGTGTGGACTTCGTTTGTTCTATAAATATGAATCTGAGCTTGTTGAGACCAATGATGAACCACCAACAGAACTTTCCATGGGGATAAGGAGGATCAGATACGACGATAGTGAACATCATGAAGAAGCCAGTTGTTCCTCTTCTAAGAAACAAAGGTCATAAGTAGAGGTATATATCTCGATATGTATCTAAACTTCTCGCTTTGCTTTCTGTTATTAATAGTTCATTATGATGCTCTTTGTGGTTATTATAATAGAGGAAATTTTTGTTCTAAATACAAATATCTCTCATGTTATGGCAGGGAGTTTGCAAAAACGATGAAGCATTAATCTATAAGTGTGAGACAGTGGAGGAAGCTGGAGTATGAGGTGAAGTTGAGGTTCGTCCTCCCTCATGATTGATCTCTTTTGGACCAGAATACCTAGTTTCACTGTCCAAAAGAAGTGTGGATTAACTACTGCAAATCTACATGGTAGAAGTAGTTTGTGCATACACTGCGGATGGTCAATCTAGCACGTGGATTAAGTAGTTCAGATCGAGCAACTACATTGTTTTTTCATCCAGTGTCTGGGTACCTGTCATAGGTTTCCACTTAATGTAATTCAAATGTCACATTGTTGGAACCAATTGACTTAAGCCAATTAAAAATATTTTTGTCAATCCCTTGTTACCGAACAAATGTTGTGCTTTAGGAAGTTGTGAAAAGGGAAAATGAACAAATGATCCCTTGTGATTTTTTTTTATTTGAATAAACATAATGAAAGTTTAGCAAATTGACAAGTTTACGAGGTTTTGGTTATTTTACCTTTTATTTATAATAATACTACTTTTATTTAGTTTCTTGGGTGTGCAATAGTTTGCGAAACAGAAGATGGTACTTTGACAATATCGATGATTTCGCGAAAACGGGTGGATGAAAGAAGCCTCGGAACTGTTTCTAGCTGACCATCCAAATACCTTAATTGGGTGTTCATTTGAGTAAATTTTAGGTTTAAAAATCATATTAGCGCTCTATAGCTACAGTTTTGTTATTTGTGTTTCCTAGCAAACTATATGCCGTTTGTATAAAAGCGTATATATGTATATCAATTAAATAATTGTATATATGTAACTACTATGTATATGTATCAATTATTGTGTTTGTATATCTGCATAAAATTTAAATTTGTATGCAATTGAATCGAAATAAAACATTTGTATATCAAATATCTCTCGCTTTATACAACACAAATTATACATTGTAATTGTATTGTGTTTGTATAAAGCAAGAAAGAGAGAAAGGCAAAAAAGAATTGGTAGGGAAATATTTGTATTTATATAATTATAAGTGTATAAGACGAAAATATATGTATTTGTATAT
>NW_006239115.1:188450-212882 GCF_000226075.1 Solanum tuberosum | reverse complement strand
GACGATAGTGAACATCATGAAGAAGCCAGTTGTTCCTCTTCTAAGAAACAAAGGTCATAAGTAGAGGTATATATCTCGATATGTATCTAAACTTCTCGCTTTGCTTTCTGTTATTAATAGTTCATTTTGATGCTCTTTGTGGTTATTATAAAAGAGGAAATTTTTGTTCTAAATACAAATATCTCTCATGTTATGGCAGGGAGTTTGCAAAAACGATGAAGCATTAATCTATAAGTGTGAGACAGTGGAGGAAGCTGGAGTATGAGGTGAAGTTGAGGTTCGTCCTCCCTCATGATTGATCTCTTTTGGACCAGAATACCTAGTTTCACTGTCCAAAAGAAGTGTGGATTAACTACTGCAAATCTACATGGTAGAAGTAGTTTGTGCATACACTGCGGATGGTCAATCTAGCACGTGGATTAAGTAGTTCAGATCGAGCAACTACATTGTTTTTTCATCCAGTGTCTGGGTACCTGTCATAGGTTTCCACTTAATGTAATTCAAATGTCACATTGTTGGAACCAATTGACTTAAGCCAATTAAAAATATTTTTGTCAATCCCTTGTTACCGAACAAATGTTGTGCTTTAGGAAGTTGTGAAAAGGGAAAATGAACAAATGATCCCTTGTGATTTTTTTTTATTTGAATAAACATAATGAAAGTTTAGCAAATTGACAAGTTTACGAGGTTTTGGTTATTTTACCTTTTATTTATAATAATACTACTTTTATTTAGTTTCTTGGGTGTGCAATAGTTTGCGAAACAGAAGATGGTACTTTGACAATATCGATGATTTCGCGAAAACGGGTGGATGAAAGAAGCCTCGGAACTGTTTCTAGCTGACCATCCAAATACCTTAATTGGGTGTTCATTTGAGTAAATTTTAGGTTTAAAAATCATATTAGCGCTCTATAGCTACAGTTTTGTTATTTGTGTTTCCTAGCAAACTATATGCCGTTTGTATAAAAGCGTATATATGTATATCAATTAAATAATTGTATATATGTAACTACTATGTATATGTATCAATTATTGTGTTTGTATATCTGCATAAAATTTAAATTTGTATGCAATTGAATCGAAATAAAACATTTGTATATCAAATATCTCTCGCTTTATACAACACAAATTATACATTGTAATTGTATTGTGTTTGTATAAAGCAAGAAAGAGAGAAAGGCAAAAAAGAATTGGTAGGGAAATATTTGTATTTATATAATTATAAGTGTATAGGACGAAAATATATGTATTTGCATTTGTATATATACAATTTTCTCTCGCTTTATACAAAAACAAACACAATTTATACATTTGTATTGTATAAAATGAGAGAGGCGAGGGAGAGTGGCGAGCGAGATTTCTGGGGAGAGAGGCTAATGGCAAAGTGTTTGCTACGAATTAGAATTAAATAAAACTGTAGTTATAACATTTATTTCGAATTAATAATTTGTTATTTCATATAATTTCCCTATAAAGTATGATAAATAGCTGGCCTTCCTTAGATTTATGGGCCTTTTGAAGAAGTATCAACGTTGCTGGACTCTTGGGCTTTTAAGGCCCAAGAAGGTGGGCTTACTGCTAGAAAATGAAGTAGTTAAAGCTAAAAGATTGGTGTCTGTAATATATGTAGTTAATATATGGGAAAATTATGCGGTTAAGCAAATTTATACTACTTAATTACTCATCATAGCTATAGTATGCTATAATTACCACTCGCGACTAACATTATACATTAATTACGTGGGCTGACTTCGAGTTTGTATAATTAGCCACGTTTGTATATGTATAATTCGCTAGAATATACAAATACATATGTATAATATACAATTATCTATCTGATATACATATACATTCACCTCTCTCCCACTCTCTGCCCTCAATCTTGCTTGCCATATATACAAATGCGTATGTATAATATACAATTATCTAACTGATATACATATATAATTCACCTCTCTCCCACTCTCTGCCCTCTCTCGCTTGCCTCTCTCCTCCCTCTCCCAATCTCGCTTGCCATATATACAAATACATATGTATAATATACAATTATCTAACCGATATACTTATACAATTCACCTCTCTCCAACTCTTAGTCCTCTCTCTCCCAGTCTCGCTCGCCTCTCTCCTCCCCATGACATGTAGCAACGAATTGTAATTATCAAACTACAGTCATGGAGAGTAATTAGGCTATTTTTGATTGGCTATATGTGAAAGTTTCTCTTAATATATCACGATCTCTTGAGTTGTGGGCTTTAAGGGAGTGAATTCTTTACTCGAAAAATTACAGTCTAATGTCTTTGGTTGATCTAATATACAAAATATGTAATGGACTTCAAATTGATCCATTAGCCTTGGTATTCAGTTAAAACTAATTGGGTGTGAAAACTCAAGAAATTAACTCAAAGCACAGAGGAGCAAAGTTCATTTTCCTTGCCGATTAAGGCGATATTTTTTGTCTCTCTAAATTTGTAGTAATGGTAATAATTATTTTTGTTATGGCAAATGAAACGTTTCCTTTAGCACCAGGTCATTCCAAACCTCGAATTAATATGGTATATTCATTATCATAAATACAATATATGAATAATATCTTCGAAATATATCTTTTAACTCATGAGGAGATAGTCTAATTCCTCTCCCTAGTAAATCACTTTTAACTAGCTAACGCAAATTCAAGAGGGAAATCATAAATGGTGAAGAAAAATCATCCACAACACCCTTTTATTCTCATTGAGATAGGTCCGGGGAATGATGACTTGACCTTTTCCTGATCCTTTCTCTGACTAATTACGGACAATTTGTTCAGAGTTCTAAGCTCAACGAGGACAACTAAACATAAGGATTGCACTCATTGGGAAACTTAATCCAAAACCTTAGGACACCACATATCATTATTATTTGATATGATAAGAAAGATGCTTGTAAATTTTAAAATTGGATTTGAAACCTCAATTGCACTAACAATATAAATGATATTTATATAATTAGATCACTGCAAAGACAATTTCTATCGTAAGTAGTATTCTAACTTTAAAATGTTCATTTTATCTTAATGGGATATAATTTTTAGCCACATAAATATTTATAACTTGTTTTGAATCAAAAGTTTTTCTCTCTTAAATTTTGTGTCAAAACAATTAACATCACATAAATTGAGTCAGGTGGAGTATTAGTAATCGATAAATATGACACTTAAACTACCATAACTCGTGAAATTATACTCATAACATAAATATGTTTTACATTGTCAGGTTATGCTACTTATGTTTATGTAAAAAAAAATAGTAACCATTTTGCAAGATATATAGAATATGGAGTATTGTTAAAATAGAGATATGGAAAATCTATGTGCAGATAGGAAAAATTATTTTTGCAGTGGGAAAAAGGACAATATTTTCAGTTCTGAGTTAGCTGATGTAATGCTCACTAACAACTCTGACATATTAATTACATTATTTTAATTGTATGATCCATAGAATTTATCTTTGGATTCACTTCTTCCTCTCTATTTTTTCACCCCTTAAAATATGGTTGTATTCATTCTCAATTGGCTTCACATCTGTCTGTAACAATTAACAATTTAATTCGCTAGTGATATTGTTTGTTTTGAACATAAATTTGTACTATTTAAAAATGTTTCACTAATATATAAGCATGAATACTTATATATCCAATAGCTCTTCTATGTTTTACTATGAGGGATTTTCTTATCCTAAGTAGTCTTTGTGTTGTTATGTGATCACAATTTATTTATTCGTTGATCATATAACTATTATTTTGCTTTCCTTTTCAAATCCTTTTCATATTTAATTGGAATAACATGATCGGTCTTCAATTGTCTTCTCACCCGATGTCATTTCCCTTTTGATAATCTTTTTAATAATATAGTTGATCGTTAAATATCTAATAAGTTCAAATTTAAGTTGGATCATAAGTTTTTTTTCACTTAACCCTCCTATTCATGACTCCACAACACATATTTCAATTGAACTCATATATAATAATACTCTCCATCCCAATACATGCCACTTGTCACAACATCACATAGAAGAATCTTATCTACTACTAGTTGTTAGGGAGCGTTCATCATCTTTTCATCTTTAATAAAAAAAAAAAAAAAATTCTATTAAAACTATTAACATCAAAAATAAATATTCGTAAATTCAAATTTTATCGAACATCAATACGAAAACGAAAAGGGGGCAATGAATAATCAGCTTTAAACAAAGGTGTAGTAGTACTGTCTTATATATGTCCAACACGTAACCAGACGAACCGTTTGGGTCTGCTTCTGTCTCTTTGACACTAAATTACTAACGCACGTGGGGACATCTACCTAATCTTTTTTTTATACTTTTTTGGAATTGTGTTTGACTGGGTACGATACGTTGGTGTTTCTGCATTTAAACATTAAAAAAAAAATATTAAGTGCATTTATTAGTGGGTATAAGTTGGCAAGAATGTAATCATTACTTTGGTTTAACTCTTGTAACCCATTATTGCCATGATTTACCATTAATTTCACCCATTATTCTACCTCTTTATTCTGGTAACCTATGTAACTTATAGGTCATTCACTTATCAAATTTACTATCCATTATCTTTTATCTATTTCAAGGAAAAATTCATCACATATAAATAGTGGTCTTCCTTTGGATTGATAAAGTGGAAGAGAAATAGTGTAAGAAAACGTGAAAAGTTTATATTGAGGTTAGTGTAGTGAAAGAAAGAGTTGAGACATAAAAAAATATTCTAAGTTTTCAACTGTATTCACTATACAAACAAGAGAGTAATTATATGTTGAAGAAGGTGTTCTCTAGTGGAGCTTTGAAATCTTCAACTAATTCGAAGTTGTTTGAGTTGTACGACGTTGTTGGGTTGTTGTATCCTGGAGGGAACAAGTCAAGAGTGATACTGCTGGATCGGTGTAGATTATGCCGCAGTGAGCTTGAATCTCCTTAAAGAGAGTGAGATATTCGCGCCTCAACCTAAATATTTGTTTATTCATTTTTGTCATTTTATTTCAACTATAATTTATTGTATTTGTGGTATAATACACCAACACGATATCTAAATTATTAGTATTTTTTAAAGAAATTATAATTTAAAGCAATTCATAAAAAAATAAAAATACAAATGTTTATATTATATAATTCGAAAGCAATAAATGCGTATCTACCTATTCTTGAAAGCTACATTAGCTCTCAACTAGAAATTAATGGTATTGCCTATGGTCAATGGTACGTGACACTATTTTTATTTCTTATATGAAAATCATTTAGATAATCGAATTTAATTTTGTTTTAGTTGAACATATCTTATTGAAATTTTAATAATTTCATGAAATATTTATAGAAAAATTAAGACGTAACTTGATTTTTCTCTAAAGTTAAATATTTCAAGAAGATTAAATAAATCTCAAAGAGGTCCAACCATTCTATGTTTGAGATATACATTATTAACCGTCCATGAATCACTGAGAAAATGAAAAGAGAAGAATCAAGCAAGTATTCATATTATTTATCAATAAAATTATGTTTGTTTTTTTGAGAAAAATTGAATGCATCAACTCCTATAAAGTGATCCAATTTGACACTATTAATTCAAATTTCGGAAAAACTTTGGTGCTCTATATGACAATTCAGGTAAGATACATTTGAACTAATTTGTAAAACGTCATATAAAATATGTGTGTTATTTATTTATTTATTTAATTTTATATAAATTTAAATATCTGTAAATTTTAAAAAATTAAAAGTCATGTTAACATATTATATCTATTTTATTTATTTTCAATTGAATATTATCAGAGTATTCAAATTTGAAAATTGGGAAGAATTGAGGGTATGCGTGATGCCCTGAAAAGGCTGACAATGACTAGTCAAACACCCCTCACCTTCTTCCATCTGCCCTTCTTTTCTCTTCTTGTGTTTTGAGCCTAGTGACTCAATATCCCATTAACACTCTCTTAATTTATTTTATTTATTAATATGTAGTTAAGGATGATTAAATATGAATATTAATATTGGAAAGGGAAAATCTTTTTGGCCAGAAAATTTGGTCAGAATAATATTTTATCTATGCTATTTTACCTTTTTAAACATTTTTATCCTTTTAACTTTAATATCTTTTAACTAAAAATAGAAAAAAAACATCAGTTTATTTTAAAATAAAAAAAATATTATAACTTTTTAAATTTTCTGATCAAATTCTGGCCAAATTTTCTGGCCATTAGCACTTCCCGAAAAGGAAAATTATTTTTGGAAAAGAGGTCATATTACAAGTATTTTACATTAAAAAGACCAACATGAAAGCACTTCTCTAACAAATAAAGCCAAAAACAAGTGTTTGAACATTTAATAAGAAAACTCTCAAGTTAAAATCACATCTTTTAAGTTTTAATGCTCAATTATCACTAATAACATTAATCCATAATAATAATAATTCAACATTAGGTGATTAGGAACATCCTTTCAATGGCTAGATGACACTTTTTTCATCCTCCTTCGTTAAAATGAATGGCGAGCTTACTCTTTATTTTTATATTTGATCTCTTTTATTTTTTGTCTAACTCGTTGTCATCTATATTAATTTATTTTTTTATATGCGATAGAAAACTAATAAGGACCAAGAATTTCATCCGTAGGTTTACTCATATTATTCCAAAACTCTTTCAACTTGTATAAATTTACCTTTCACCCCATATTAGTTTGGACGTCCCTCGATATCCCATTAAATATTAATTTAATTGCAACTCTGGCTGAGAAATAAGTGAGATTTATTAATAATAATATAATATAATTCTATAGATATATATTTATTTCTATAATCAAACACTAACGCAAGGCCTGTTTGGATTGACTTTTGGCTTATGACTTATAAGCCAAAAGCTATAAGTTAGGATTTCTAACTTACGACTTTTGGCTTTAAAATAAATACTTATAAACACTTTTTAACTTTATCCAACACTACAAAACTGTTTAAAAATACCTAAAATAAGTCAATTCAAACGGACACTCAGTCTCCGACTTTTCAAACTCCATTGTATGGGAGCTAATTAATGGGGCCAAGAAAATAGAGATATAGGGGATCTTTGGGGATGTCATATTTTTTAGACATTTTCACATGTGTTTTCGCCGCATTTATCGCTCATCTTACTTGTCCTACTTCTCTTCTTATTCTATTTTTAAAAAATTTATATATTATAAATAATATAATATTGTGATGTGAAAGATGAGAAGGAAAAATTCTGCAAGAAATAAAAAGTAAAAACAAAAAATTTCATGTATCTTAATTCTTATCTTTCGATGTGAAATAACCATACGCTTAGTACTAAAAAAGCTATCTAGTAGCACATGATTTAATCACGTGTTACATATTGATGCAGCCAATTAGTAGACACGATTTTCTTTTTCCATACAATTTGGATGAAATGTAGTTGCTTTTATTCTAACTTTGTGTATGTGTTTAAAAATTCATTAAACAAATATAGATAGTTGTGGGTTAGAAATAATTATTTGATCAATTCAGTAATAAATTAGGTAGGTAAAGAGTATGATGAATTATGGAGATATGTACATTAAGTTTATATGAACCCAATAGTTCTGATTCAAACTCGAACTCATTAAGTCAATTATCTTAGATTGCCATAGCCATAGGCAGTGGCGGATGTATGTTATGGATTATGGGTGCTTAAGCACCCATTGCTTTTTTGCAATTAACACTAATATTTGTTTGTAATATCTAATAATTCATTCAAATGTATTAACTAAGCACCCACTTTATATAGCAATTCTCAAACTAAAAATAATTGAGCACTCATGAAATAAAATTTCTGGATCCGCCACTGGCCATAGGATGATAATTTTATCATAGAGCTACTGTTCAATTTCTAGTCCTATTCAATTCAATTGAATTTATTTTCCTATGTCATTTCTGATTTATACTTTTAGTTATTCTTTTATATTTCATAAGTATTAAAATTGAAATGTGGAGACATTTTGTCTCACTTGGTAAATTTCCTTAAAACTTACATATAGATATTGGGCTAGACATTATGTCACAAGCCAAATTAGAGGCCCAATATCTTTGGGCTCGTCTTATATCTCCTGGTTTTCCTTAGCTTATTCACGCAAGAGGAATATATAGGGGAAATTTCACAAAATACGATAGTATATTTTGGAATTACGTTATGCAATGATACTTAAAATAACTATAGATCGTGTCTCTCCTCTTTTCTTTCTCTCTCATGGCTCCTCTTTCTTTTGCCTCTCTCCTATTTTAATCAAATATACATTGTATGTCACTCGCTAAGAGGTTATATCTGAGATACAGTTCGTGACACCTTTTCCCTCTCACCTCTCTCGTCTCTTGACCGGATATTTGATACATAAGCATGCTTGTGTATCTTCTTTTTATACCATACATGTATATGTTTCATAGCATACATGCATGTATCAATTTCTAGTACTATACAATGCATTTGTCTTTCACAATATCAAATTGAACAAGATAGAAGACATTTATTTAGATACATGTATCGTCTATCCTGTAGTATTAAGTATCAAGTATACAATGATGTATACACTGTATTTGTGCATAATACATACTTCTAAGGAGAAAAGTAGATACAACTATCTAGATACATGTATCTGATATCAAATATATACTAATACATTCATAAAATAAGAGTATATGTTTCATATACATGCCAATACTCACGTTGGTCAAGTGTTGTCTAGGTATCTGTTTCTTCTTCATAATTCACAATGGGCTATCAATCTTTTTTTTCATTCAAATATCTCACTCATCTTCAAGCCTTTTGAATGTATCCTACAGAAGAACGTTGGGCTTTACCATCTTCAAGGATTTGATATTGGAATTTTTTTTAATTCATTGATGATAATTTGTATGTAATCAAATATACAATAATATACATATAGTATACAATATTATACAAAACCTCCATTTTCTAATTTACAGAAAATGTTTAAAAACTTGATGTATAATATTATACAAAATTACAAGTGGTTTTTATACATTATATATAATAATATTCAATTTTATTCACAATCATACAAATTCAAATTTCATCAAACTTTGTTGATTGATTTCTCTTAAACATAGCTCTATGTTTTATAGGCTTTATCATATTCAGTCGGAGAGGTAGATCTAGTAATGATCTATTATCCTCAATTGGTGAGACATCATGAATCACAACAAAATTTGTTTGTAAATTGACAGTTTGCTACAGTGATCACGTTCACATATAATTTGCGATTTCCCAAAGTTGTGGATAAAATTTTGAGTTTGATTTTTTGGAGGTTGGGAGGGTATTGTGGCCTCATGGTATTATTAACTAAATTACGTAAAGTTTTTTTGTGAATTATACTAATTTTCTCAAAAGCTAAATTGTGTAAGTGGCAAGTTGAAAGGGCTCTTACATAGTAGTATATTTTTTTTTTCAAAAATAAAAGGTCGAAGGATAGGTGTATCCTAGTTTTTGAGTTTCATATCTAAACTATCATGCGTGTGAACTTCTCAATCTGAACTATCAGTCTATCACCAAATATTTATCGATACATACTTGAACTATCAGTTGTTCACTTTTCCTACTTGAAATATTACTACCATTCAGGTAGGAAAAGTGAATAACTGATAATCAAAGTGTGTTTCGATAAATATTCAACAGTTCACTTAGAAAACTTATACATAAAATAGTTCAGATATAACACTCGTAACCAAAATACATTATGGATTATTTTAGCAATTAGCTCAAAATAAAATAAGAAATTGGTATATACAATTACAATAGGGATAAGGAGATAGGCTATAGAAGTAGTTTTTACCCAACAAAACACAAACTCAAAGAAAAACTCTAATGAAGTAGTCATCATCTTTCTCAATAAACTCCAACACAAAGCATGCAAACAGAGTCCTTTCTTCTTCAATGTCACTTCTTCTACCTGAGATGCTAACATGGATAAACCCTCCCAAAACCCTAATCCCCTTTTCTTCCATCACCCCAAACCCCTCTTCTCCAATACCCATTTGTTCAATTTCTCCAAAACCCACAAAAACCTCACTCAAATCCCTTCACCTCTCCACCCCACCAACCCTTACTTCAACTGACTGTGGTCTCAAATTCCGGGAGAAAATACTCTATCTTCAAGAACTCAATATCAATCCCACAAAAGTCCTTCAATTAAACCCCCATCTTCGATCCTTATATCCACCTTTACCCAATTTTCGATTTCTTGTTAAACGACGTCGTTATCCCTTTTCACGACATTCGGAAATCCATTATCCGATGTCCGAGAATTCTTGTTTGTAGTGTTGAAGATCAATTGAAACCCACATTTGAGTTTTTGAAGGAATTTGGGTTTGTGGGTCAGAATCGGATTACTTGTCGAACTACTGTTTTGCTTGTTTCCAGTGTTGAGTTAACATTGAACCCTAAAATTGATTACATGTTGAGTTTGGGATTCGAACGCGATGATGTGGTTAATATGGTTTTGAGGTCACCTGGGTTGTTGACATTTAGTATTGAGAAAAATTTTAGGCCGAAAGTTGAGTATTTTTTGAAGGAGATGAATGGGGATATAGGGGAATTGAAGAGGTTTCCTCAGTACTTTTCGTTTAGTTTGGAGAGGAAGATTAAGCCTCGGCATAGACTTTTGGTGGAGCATGGGTTTTCGCTATCTTTATCGGAGATGTTGAAGGTTAGTGATGGGGAATTCAATGCCAGATTGATTGAAATGCGATTGAGGATAGTGGAAGATAAGCAATTGTAGTAAGTAAGCAATTCTTTTCTATGAGTAGAGTCGATTTTTGTATATGTTGGAGAATCATTAGAGTTAATACTAAATGTTTGACATATATTCATTGTGGTTAGATGTGCATTTTTGCGATAAAGTACTGATTTTTATCCTTGATGTGGTCTTGTTCATGGTTTTTTATTGTTTCTCGTGGAATGCAATTCGAAGTTTGCTATGCTCGTGTTGTGTTGTTTAAGTACTGATTTTTATCCTTGATGTGGTCTTGTTCATGGTTTTTTATTGTTTCTCGTGGAATGCAATTCGAAGTTTGCTATGCTCGTGTTGTGTTGTTTAAGTACTGATTTTTATCCTTGATGTGGTCTTGTTCATGGTTTTTTATTGTTTCTCGTGGAATGCAATTCGAAGTTTGCTATGCTCGTGTTGTGTTGTTTAAGTACTGATTTTTATCCATGATGTGGTGTTCTCTATACATGGTTTTTATTGTTTCATGTGGAACGCGATTCAAATTTTGATATGCTCTTGTTTTTTATAACGGATATCATCCACAGATGATTTATCGTGTTGAAGTATTGCTCTCGAAGATGCATGTTCATCTAGTAACTTGCTTCTCAAAGATTGCATTTTTTTTGTTCTGTACTTTGTATAGTTGCGACCAGATGTAATTATAGCCACACCTATGTAGAGGGATGTGATTTTCCTTGGTGTGGTAGGAGATTTAGAGCCTTAAAACAGGCATTGCTTTGTGTATAAAATAATAATGAGACTCACTACCACTGCTCTGTCCTTACTATTGAAGTTAGGATTCATCTCTTTAGATATCCGAGGCTCTTAATAAATACTTACTCCGTTCTTTTTATATGACTACATTAGACTGAACGGAGTTTAAGATGTTAATTTGATTCTATACTATATGAATAATAGTGAAAGAAAATATTACAATACTGGTTGAAAAGTTAGTTGAATGCAGAAACCATCAGATCAAAGTTCAAAATTTTGAGTAGTTGATGAATATTTAGTTCATGAAGTTCTGAAAGTATTATCAAAATAGAATCAATCCAAATATTTGGACACTTCCTCTACAAAATTGGAATGGATACAGTACTATTTTAGTATGCTTGCAACTTTGCAAGGGTTAGTTCATTGGCATTGGCGATGATGCATAAGTTTAATGGTTGAATGACTATGTTATACGTTCGAATAATTGAAGTAAGATAGAAACTTGTTATGCGAGAATTCTGTTGCATTCTCTTTTCTCATGCTGAAACAATGGTTCAACAACGGGTAGGAAGCAATTAATAACATATGTCCATGCTTTAACTGTTCCTTTCTATAACACCTCGTTTGACATTGCTCAGCTTTCTGCCGGCCAGAAATTTGTGCAACTCTTACATTTCTATAAGTAGCTCGATCCCAGACTGGTTCTACTGAAAGATGTGCTTCTCCACGTCTGTAGAAAATCGTTAGACTTTATGGTCTAATTTGTTGTTAGACATATTCTTGTTGGTATTTCGTTATCTGGCTCTATAGTTACTCGAAATCTTATGTCTAGGGCATTCTTCTATAATATCAAACATGTACTTTCGAAGCTTGTTGAGTGACAGTTGGTTGAACCTTGAAGGTTGCTATTGTAGTTTCCTCCATGTTGTTGAACCTTGGGAAGAGTTGTTATCTACCGACTACCAGTCATGTGCTTCTGATATTTGAGAGTTAAAGTTGGGGTAGTGTTTTGCCCTCTGTTAAACCTCAAATTATGTTTTGTTCCAATTGAACACATAATAATTGGGTATTCGGTTTAGAATTATGGTATCCGAATTTAAGTTTGGTATGAGACATTAATACCAATTAGCATTTGATATTTCTTGAATACCGAATTATTTATTTAATGAAAGTAACTGAGAAGGAGTGGGAGTCCAATACTCTACAACTACTACTAATTGTGTTTACCATAAGGAGTGGTCTTCGTCATGATTTCTTACAAGATTATATTATAGCCAAAATTTATGAGTAGTGAAAATTAAATATGACAACTATTCTAGTTTAGCATCAAACAATTTTACATACTTTCCATCTCTTAAAAAGAAAAGGGAGGGTTATTTGAGGGTAACAATTAATTTGAACCACCAACGTTTTATACAAAGATGCAATTATTATTTTTATTTTAAAAAATACAAATATTTCCTTTTATTGTAAAAAAAAATGCATGTGTATTTATATGTTTGCATTTAAAGTTTTTGAATAATATAATTGTTTGAAAGATATAATGGCCGTTTAACTTTTAATGGTCAATTTGGTAATTCAACTTTTCACTTTTAGAATAAGTACGATATATTATATGATATGATAGTACTGGAGCAAAATGATATGATATGTTGATAATCATTACTCCCTCTGTCCCATTTTATATGTCACCTTTTTACTTTGCACTTGCATTAAGAAATGGTGTAACTTTACCCTTCTATCCTTATTTAATGTTTTCTTAAGTCAACTTTATAATAAACAGTGAGTATATTTTCAAGATTAATTAACTAATCTATCAAGGGTATAATAGGCAAAATATGGTAATTCATGCATAAATTTTATAAAACGACAAGTATTGTGATCCAGCTATTTACAAAAAGGGATGACATATAAAATGGGACGGAGGAAGTATTTTTTATTATTAATATGTAAACAATAAACCAGAAAATAAGGAGGAAAAGAAAGGAAAGAAAACATTTATAGACTATAAATGAAGGAGAATATGAATGTCATTTAACTCTTATTAAATTGATTGAATTAAGCGTGAGCATTAAAGTACTATTGCTTCATTTCAAATCACCCGTTTAATTATGATTTTATAATATTGAGGGTAAAAGTAAATATTCATAAACTACTCCCTCCATTCCATATTAATTTAACTTTCGAGACATTTTTAATTTTTCAAATTCGGACCTTTGTTTTTTAATCAAATTTTTGTGGCCTGCTGGCCTTTTTATTTAACTTTCTGAAACCAACATTCAGTACAAGGACTTCGGCCCAAATAAAAAATACCAAAACAACATTAAATTAATCTAGAAGATCCAGCCCAACAAATATCAGGTTCCAGGGCATTTCCACATTTGTAAAATGAATGGACAACAGCCATATCCTCCACCGCCTTATCTGAATTGTCAATACAAGGACTTTGTCCAAAATATCATCAATAGATCTCATCCATAAAAAATATTTTTCTTTTCAGACAATTAATCGAATCTATGGCATCTTCTTCTTCTTCTGCGAGTAATTCAAAGTATTGTCCTCGATGGAAGTACGTTGTGTTTCTAAGCTTCAGAGGTGAAGACACTCGAAAAACATTTACGGGTCATTTGTATGAAGGTTTGAAAAATAGGGGAATAAGCACCTTTCAAGATGATAAAAGGCTAGAGCATGGAGATTCAATTCCGAAAGAACTCTTGAGAGCTATCGAAGAGTCTCAAGTTGCACTTATTGTTTTCTCAAAGAATTATGCTACATCTAAGTGGTGCTTGAATGAACTAGTGAAGATCATGGAATGCAAAGATGAAGAAAATGGACAAACAGTCATACCAATCTTCTATGATGTGGATCCATCACATATTCGAAACCAAAGTGAAAGCTTTGGAGCAGCATTTGCCGAACATGAATTAAAGTATAAGGATGATGTTGAGGGGATGCAGAAGGTGCAAAGATGGAGAAATGCCCTAACTGTTGCCGCAAATCTAAAAGGATATGATATCCGTGACGGGTTAGTTGAATACACATAATTACTTTTAATGAAAAAATGGAATAATTTCCATTCAAACACAATATAATTTCATTGATTATTAATTATTTAGATGGTAGAGTATATACATTTTTATTGTTAAGAAGGCATAGTTCTATCAATTCAATTAGAGAGAATACATAAAAGTCCTCCTAAACTATCAATCTTCTTCTTTATGTAGGATTGAATCAGAGAATATTCAACAGATCGTAGGCTGCATCTCTTCCAAATTTTGCACAAATGCTTATTCTTCATCTTTTTTGCAAGATGTTGTGGGAATAAACGATCACTTAGAGAAACTAAAATCCAAACTTCAAATGGAAACAACGATGTTCGGATTTTAGGGATCTGGGAATAGGCGGAGTCGGTAAAACAACAATAGCAAAAGCTATTTTTGATGCTATATCTTATCAATTTAAAGCTTCCTGTTTTCTTGCAGATGTTAAAGAAAATGCAAAAAAGAATGAATTGCATTCTTTACAAAACACCCTTCTCTCTAAACTGTTAAGAAAAAAAGATGATTATGTCAATGATAAGTATGATGGGAAGTGCATGATTCCGAGCATACTTTGTTCTATGAAGGTGCTAATTGTGCTTGATGATATAGATCACATTGAGCATTTGGAGTATTTAGCAGGTGATGTTGATTGGTTTGGTAATGGCAGTAGAGTCATTGTGACAACTAGAAACAAACATTTGATAGAGAAGGATGATGCGATATACGAAGTGTCTACACTACCTGATCATGAAGCTATGCAATTATTCAATAAGCATGCTTTTAAAAAAGAAGATCCAGATGAGAGTTTTAAGAAGTTCTCATTGGAGGTAGTAAATCACGCTAAAGGCCTTCCTTTAGCCCTCAAGGTGTGGGGTTCTTTATTGCATAAAAAGTGTCTAACTTTGTGGAGAAAAACTGTAGAGCAAATAAAGAAAAACTCTAATTCAGAAATTGTTGAAAAACTCAAAATAAGTTATGATGGGTTGGAGCTTGAAGAGCAAGAGATATTTCTAGATATTGCATGTTTCTTACGTGGAATTGAAAGAAAAGAAGTCATGCAAATTCTTGAGAGTTGTGACTTTGGAGCTGAATACGGATTGAATGTTCTGATTAATAAATCTCTTGTGTTCATCTCTGAAGATGATACGATTGAAATGCATGATTTGATTGAAGATATGGGTAGATATGTGGTGAAAATGCAAAAGCTTCCGAAAAACCGTAGCAGAATATGGGATGTTGAAGATTTCAAAAAAGTGATGATAGACTATACAGTAAGTAAGCTAAACAATGCAATAATATTTAATTTCTAATTTTTATATTTCAAAGACGTATAGCCAATCAATTCCATTTATTTGTTCCTCTTGCTTCATATTCTTACAGGTACGTCATTTTAGCTCTTTACTTTATTTATTTATTTATTTATTTTTTAATAAAAGAAGCAAAAGTAACATCAATTGCCTAACATAGCTAATCGTCTATGAATTAGTGTTTAATATGTTTTATCCAGTTTCTTTCTTAAGATTGCATGTTATACACACCAATAAGTAAATAGTTTTTAAAGCTAATATCACCCACATATTTACCCTATAAAAATCCTCACATAAAAAAATACAAGTAAGAAGGGTCAAATCATAACATACCAATCCTCAACCAAGAATTCACTTAATCATTGATTTAAAAATAAACAAATTAAAAGATGACAATTATTTGTATTGTTCCAATTACAATATTTATTCTATCACTACATTGAATTTTTTATGATTTGATGCTAAAGAACTTCTCAAAAAAAAAGTATTATTAGAAAATATAAATATTTGCACAAAATATTTCTTGTAAGCAACATGTGAAGTTATGATTAGTTGACTCATGATCTTTTTATCAGGGGACCATGACAGTGGAAGCAATCTGGTTTAGTTGCAATGAAGAAGAACTATGCTTTAATAATGAGGCAATGAAAAAAATGAAAAGTCTTAGGATATTACACATATTTGATATTTTCGAATTCTCTGCTCCATTTCGCTCTTCGAATGACCATGATGACTCTATTGAGTACCTGTCCAATAACTTGCGTTGGTTAGTCTGGAATCACTATCCTTGGAAGTCATTGCCAGAAAATTTTAAACCAGAAAAGCTTGTTCATCTTGAACTTCATGGGAGTTCGCTGCATTATTTATGGAAGGAAACAGAGGTACCATTTTATTTAAGCTACTTTCTAAGGAAAAGGGTAAATACCCTCAACTTTGCGATTTGAAACTGATATATCCTTTGTTAAAAAAAATGATATATATACTCTGTCGTCTAACAAATGGTGCATATATACCATTTCCATTAACAGGTCTGTATTTATTGAATTAAAAAAATAATTATAAAATTGATTTTTAAAATTCAAAAATATCACGTGGCTTTAAAAAATTACCCCACTCATTTTTTTCCCCTCTAGACCCAACCCAAATGAATAAAAACCCAATCCATCTTCTACTCAAACATAAGATGAGTTTGAGTCAGGTCTGAATAAAGAGGGATGAGGTTCTTTAGTTGGATTAGGTCTAGAGGGGTAAAAATTGAGTGAGTAATTTTTTTAAAAACCATGTGAGTGTTTAGAAATTAAAAAACTAACTTCAAATTTTTTAAAATTTAATTGTTAATGAAAATAATAAATATGCATTATTTGTTAAACGTTCATGTTATATATGCATCATTTTATTTTTTTAACAAAAGGTATATTCACTCCAGATCACATAGTGAAGATATATATTTGCCCCTTTTTTCTACTTTCTATGGTTACTTGTCCTAGAATTATGGTATTTGTATTTAAATGAAATAAGTTATTAATTCCATAAACTCAAATTAATATATGTTATACAATATTGAGTTTTCATATTGTTACTATGAAAAAGGGCTAAAATTGTCCTTAAACTAACAAGTAACACTCAATTAATCCTTTATTTGCTTCTGACAACCAAAACGCCATGCCATCTATTTTCTGATGGATTTAATGTAACATACACTTTTAAACAATCAAGTTAAGTTCGAGTTTAAAAAAATAGATTAGGTAAGAATCACTCATTGATACGATGAAACCCAATGTCATATAAATGTAAAAATTAAATAAGCAATTTCTTCAAAGGCAATTTAACCCTATTTTGTCATATTGAATTGTCATGTCAGGTTTTTCTATTATTTAAATGGCCCTAACATGCTCATGTGGACAACATTAGCTTGGAGGCATATTTTGGTCCAAAAAATAGATAGCAAGGGTATTTTTGGTATACCAAAAGCAAATGAAGGATAAAATGGAGCTATTTCTGATAGTTTAAGGATAATTTAGTCTCTTTTCTATTAAAATTATAATATCGTTGTCTTTTTTTTCAAAGCTTGCCTCATTATTTTAACTAAGAAGCTCAATTTAAAATTTGATCATCAAAATATTTACCTACAAAAATATGAATCTCATCCTAGGTTTTATGTAGTGGGACAAAATGAATACTTATCGAAGGAGTTCATTCTATACTACTATCTTCTTGAATGATGATTAAGGTTTCATATATTGGATTTGGGCTAAAACTATACCATATCTATAGGAATAGGTTCATTTTGGTCTTCAAATATATATAATATGAATATTTTTAATCCCTTCATTTTGCTAAAGTGGAGTACTTTTAATCTCCTTAATAAAATCCGTTTAAAAGTAACAGTGTTAAACTCAAGTAACATCCACATGGCTCTTATTCTCTTAAAACATAAAATCCATTGGGTAAATTCATTCCCCGTTTAATAGTTGTCTAGATGCCATATTCTTAATATTTGATCTACACCGACAACTAAACACTCTCACCAAAAGAAAAAAAAAGATAATTAAAATAAATAGTCATTACAGCTAAAGAATAAATAAAAAAACATAAATTGGGGTTAAAATTATGCCCTCTATTTTTCTTTTCACTCAAGCACCTAGAAGAGTGTATTCACTCTTTTCCACATCAATGTTCAAGAGATAAATGATACTCCCTCCGTTTCACAAATGACCTCCTTTTTTTTTAGTCAGTTTAAAAAAGAATGACCTTTTTCTATTTTTGGTAACATTTTAATTTCAGTTTTCCACCTGACATATTTAAGACCACAAGATTAAAGGACAATTTTGTACATTTAACATAACTTTAATGTAGGACCACAGATTCAAAAGTCTTCTTTATTTTCTTAAACGTCGTGTCAAGTCAAACTAGACCATTGTTTGTGAAATGGAGAGAGTAGTAAATAGTCAAGTATATATAGGGGATATTTAAGACAAGTGTAACAATCAAGTGTGTATAGAATAAAACATGTCAAGTCTAAAGGATTATAGATAATAAACACTTTTATTTAGTTTCTGAACATGTAATTTCCATATAAAAATAAAATAAAACATTTTCCAATTTCACTCAAAATATTGTGTTAGACTCTCATAATTCAGATGTCTTTATTCATTTTTGGTCTAAGGGGTAAATTAAACACAAAGATCATTCTTTCTCTATTTTGAATAGCAGCATTTGCCGTCTCTACGAACGCTAGATCTCAGCTTTTCTAGAAGCCTGGTGCAAACACCAGATTTCACGGGGATGCCAAATTTGGAGTATTTGAATCTGGAGGGCTGTAGTAAGCTTGAAGAGGTTCACTATTCCCTAGCATATTGCGAAAAACTCATTGTGTTAAATTTGAATGATTGTTACAAGCTTTGGAGTTTTCCACGTGTTAACATGAAATCTCTTGAATCTATGAATCTACGAGCTTGCTATAGTTTAATGGAATTTCCAGAATTCCTCCGTACAATGAAGCCGGAGTTGGTGAGTCTTTCAGTAAACAGTGGGATAAGGGAACTACCATTATCTATTCAGTACCCAATTCATCTAACAGAGCTTTATTTGAATGACATGAATCTTGAAGCTCTTCCAAGCAGCATTGTTACGTGGAAAGGTTTGGTGAAGCTAAATGTGTCGTACTGCTTAACAATTAAAAGCTTGCCCAAAGAGATAGGTGATTTAGAAAACTTGGAGGAACTTGATGCTACACGTACTCTAATTTCACGACCTCCTTCTTCCATCGTCCGCTTGAACAAGCTTAAATCCTTGAAGTTTGTGAAAATTAAAACAGAAGATGAAGTGTACTTTGTGTTTCCTCCAATTAATGGCGGGTTACTCTCATTGGAAATCCTGGATCTCAGTTCCTCCAAATTCATAGATGGAAGAATTCCGGAAGATATTGGATGCTTATCCTCTTTGAAAGAGTTGCATCTCAAGGGAGATAATTTTGAGCATTTGCCTCAAAGCATTGCCCAACTTGGTGCTCTTCGACTCTTGTACTTAAACGATTGCAAGAGGCTTACACAGCTGCCTGAATTTCCACCTCAATTAGATACAATATGTGCAGATTGGCGCAATGATTTGATCTGTAATTCACTGTTTCAAAATATCTCATCATTCCACCATGACATCTCTGCTTCAGATTCCTTGTCGTTAAGAGTGTTTACGAGTCAGGGGAGTAATATCCCTAGTTGGTTCCACTATCAGGGAATGGATAAAAGTGTTTCAGTCAATTTGCCTGAAAATTGGTATGTATCAGATAACTTCTTGGGATTTGCTGTATGTTACTTTGGAAGTTTAATTGAAAACACGGCTCAGTTGATTATTAGTTCTGAAGGGATGCCGTGTATCACCCAGAAACTTGTCTTATCCAATCATTCAGAATGTTATGCATATTTTAGGATTCAGTTTTTCTTGGTACCTTTTGCTGGCATATGGGATACATCTAACGCAAATGGTAAAACACCAAATGACTATGGGCACATTATGTTATCTTTTCCTGAAGAATTGGAGGAGTTTGGACTTCGTTTGTTCTATAAAGATGAATCTGAGCTTGTTGAGACCAATGATGAACCACCAACAGAACTTTCCATTGAGACCAGTGATGAACCATCAACAGAACTTTCCATTGGGATAAGGAGGATCAGATATGACGATAGTGAACATCATGAAGAAGCCAGTTGTAACTCTTCTAAGAAACAAAGGTCATAAGTAGAGGTATATATCTCGATATGTATCTAAACTTCTCGCTTTGCTTTCTGTTATTAATAGTTCATTATGATGCTCTTTGTGGTTATTATAATAGAGGAAATTTTTGTTCTAAATACAAATATCTCTCATGTTATGGCAGGGAGGTTGGAAAAAAAGAGATGAAGTTGAGGTTCGCCCTCCCTCATGATTGATCTCTTTTGGAGCAGATTACCTAGTTTCACTGTCCAAAAGAAGTGTGGATAATCTACATGGTAGAAGTAGTTTGTGCATACAATGAGCAACTACATTGTTTTTTCATCCGGTGTCTGGTACCTGTCATAGGGTTTCCACACTTAATGTAATTCAAATGTCACATTGTTTGAACCAATTGACTTGAGCCAATTAAAAATATTTTTGTCAATCCCTTGTTACCGAACAAATGTTGTGCTTTAGGAAGTTGTGAAAAGGGAAAATGAACAAATGATCCCTTGTGATTTTTTTTATTTGAATAAACATAATGAAAGTTTAGCCAATTGACAAGTTTAAGAGGTTTTAGTTATTTTACCTTTTATTTATAATAATAATAATACTTTTATTTAGTTTCTTGGGTGTGCAATAGTTTGAGAAACGGAAGATGGTACTTTGACAATATCGATGACACTAAGGGGTCGTTTGGTTTGAAAATGAGTTATGATGGGATAAGTTATGTTGGGATTAGTTATGATGGGATAAGTTGTGTTGGGATTATTTTTTATTGAGTGTTTGGTTTGTTGTATTCAAAATAATAAATTTTAAGAACAATTTATTTGTTTACAAAAATGCCCTTCATTAATGTAAAAAGTGATATAACAAAAGGGTTGAAAGAGACATTTTTGTCATTTACCTATTTTATCCCGGGATAAGTTATCCCGGGATTACTATACCACCCAAATAGAGGGATAACTTATCCCGGTACTAATTATTAATCCCGGGATAAGTTATCCCGAACTTGCCAACCAAACAACAAAATAAGCGGTACTATAATTTAATCCCGGGACTATATGGTATTATCCCTCACACCAAACGACCCCTAAGATTTCGCGAAAGAACTTGGGTATGCAATAGTTTAAAGTTTTATTTTGAAAATATAATCACATTTTCCATTTGCTTAAAAGTAACTGGTCCAAAAAAAATAAAAAGAACTTTGGTATGAGGAAATGACATATATAGACAACTGCTAATAACTATTAGCAACATATAGCCCAACATTAATAAGCATTAAATAGACAAATAAAGTATTAGCACAAATTGTCCTAAAATTAATTCGGCATATTAATAGGCATTTTTCCCTCCATTATGAAACCAACAGTTAATTATTAGCATAAATTAAGGAGACGTGGTTTTTTTTCATGGGTATAATAACCATGGGTATATTTAACTCTTGTATTGATAAAGATGGTCATTCATTTTCCATGAAATTCACCAATTCAAAATCAGTGTATCCAAAAAAATGAACGCACTTCAACAACAAACAGAGAAAAATAGATGACATCTTTGATAGTTTTGATTCATCATAGCGAAGAATGCGATAGTAAAAATTATTTTGTTTATTCAACAGAAGGGGTGGCTATTACAACAAATATTGATTTTGATTGATTCAAATTAATTTCAACCCATCTAAATGTCGATACTTTCATCAATTCCTTTGGATTTCATTATTAGATTAATAGGTAAATAGTTAACTAAATTATCTTTTATCACATGATTGGCTTTTTATCACGTGAATGAACAATCATGTATACAATGCATTCATGTATACATATTCGTGTATTCATTCACTAAAAATATATACACTGAATCGAATAATTTTTTATCACATGAATGAGTTTTTAACATTTGAATGAACAATCATGTATACAAAAATTCATGTATACATATCTGTGTATTCATTCACTAAATATTTGTATACATTCCATAATCTTCCTTCAATGTGAAAATGAGGATTGCACTTGGAAATTAAAATGCTCAGCATTACACAAGTAAAAAATATTCAAAGTTAGACGATTCATCACTTTCTATAATCCTTCTCCTTCTAGCAACATCAACAGAAATAACTCTTTTCTGAATTTTTTTTATCAACTAACACCAACCAATTCACATTGTTTACCTTTAAAATTATCCTTACTACGAATCAGATACCGCGAAGAACTTGCATGACTAAAATTTGATGTTTTGGATGGTGATTCAACAAAATCAAAATCAGAATCTCCTTTTTTAGGAATAATTCTAGGAATATTTTTCTTAACCATGGCAATTGATACCCACAATCAATTACTATCTCCTTAATTTTCGCCCAAATATAAAAACTTTCAACTTGAAAAATTAAAAAACCAAAAAAAAAAATTAACAATATAAAAAGTGAAGACATGCAAATCTTCTAGAGAAGATATAACATCAACTTTTCACACTTTTGTTTAAAAGGATGAAGAAGAATGATATAAATGTTTACATTATCAATAAATATTCACCAATCAAAGAAAACGTGCATATGAGAAAAGAGGAGAAAAAAAAGTGAGCAAAGTCCCACTTCCCAATAAACTGCAACATGCTGCCACTAACTTAAAAAAATAATTAATTTAAATATAAATTACTTCCCATATATTAACGTGGGCAAAAAGGGCCAAAATATGCCAATTTTAATTTTAAAAATCCTTTTTTGTTATAAAAATAAGAAGGGGCTATATGTTGCCAATTAGTTAAAAGAGAGTACATGCTGTGCCATTTTTTCCTTTGGTATGCAATAGTTTATGGGCCTTTTGAAGTAGTATCAACGTTGCTGGCCTCTTGGGCCTTAAAGCTAAAAGATTTGTGTCTGTAATATATGTAGTTAATATATCATGATCTCTTGAGTTATGGGCTTTAAGGGAGTGGATTATTTACTCGAAAAATTACAGTCTAATGTCTTTGGTTGATCTAATTTACAAATGGATTAATTACTTCGGTGGATCCCTTTTAAAAAATAATTACTTATTTTAAGTATACTTTTTAATTATTACCATTTATATCAATATATAACAATATTATGTATTTATTTGATTTATGTTTCTCTCTCGCCTCTTTCTCCTTTTTTCTCTCTCTCCTCTTTCTCCTTTTTTTATTCTCTCTGTGCAAGGTATCAATATTTTAAAGCTACAATTGAAAGATCCACAATCTTGAACCACAAATTCAATTCGTTATGTCTCTAAAGGGAGAAGAAAATCTTGAGCTCATTCTTTCTCTATCTGTCCCTGGAAATTATGTTGTCAACCACTATAATGGTATTTTAAGTTGTTTGATCCTTCAATATTTAATGTGGTACAAGAAATGATATGGATCAAAATAAACGTTAACGAATATGTAGCTCTTATAAAAAATTAGCCCCTAAAAGTTATTATGTATGTTGTTTTTAAAGATTGTACTAAATTGGAATGATGTCTGCAATATGCATTAAAAATGTATTATGCATGTATTATAAGTGTATTATAAATATTTTGATTGGGATCACTAAAAAGAGTGAAGTCTGCAAAATGTAATATAAATATATTGTTAATGAATAAACATATATTATACATGTCTTATAAATTGAAGTAAATCAGCATGACCAGATTAGTCATGTTTTTTTTTCTACGCATCACCAATAAACTACAAAATGAATTAAACTTGAATTAAATTTGAATTAAAATTGAATTAGAAGAGAAATAAATATGAATGCAAAATGTAGCAACCAAAAGAGCAGTCAATGATTCGTAGACTGAATAAAATTTGTATCAATAATGAATTAGACAAATAATTAATCGTAACAAATGAAGAAACATAATAAACTGCGAAATGAATTAAACTTGAATTAAAAATGTA
>NW_006239115.1:158994-188089 GCF_000226075.1 Solanum tuberosum | reverse complement strand
AATTAAACTTATATCAATAATGAATTAAACAAGTAATTTAATAGTAACAAATAATAAACTACAAAATGAGTTGAACTAGAAGAGAAAATTAAGAATAAATGAAAAACGGAACTAACGAAAGACAAGATAAACTGAATTAAACTTGTATTATTTTGAATAAAACATGTATTATATGTGTCTTATAATTATTTTGGTTTGTATCACTAAGAACATGAGTGATATTTGCAATATGTATTAAAAATGTAATGTGCATGTATTATAAATGTAGTATAAGTGTGTTACCAATTATAAACTTAACCAAACCCTCTCAAAATTGAGATATAAACTACAAACGTCATTTTCAATTATTTGTAGTAACAACCTATCCAAACTAATCACAATTTCGTAAAATTCAAATAATGAATCTAAAATTTGAAGCTTTATAATGACTATCAATGGTGAACTCTTACCACTGTAATTTTAGAGATTTGAAATTTCTGCTTGAAAACATATTTCTATACAAATTTTTAGTTTTTATGTTCCTCTTCTCGTCATATTCTTGAGTAAAGATAGTAAAATATGAGCAAATATTAATTTGAGGATCGTTAATTAAATGAAAATTTTAAAGAAGAAGAAAAAGAACAAAAAGAAGAAGAAAAATGACGGAGAAAGAGACAAAGAAGAAGAATAAAAAAAAGAACAGGAGGAAGTGAAGAGAAGAAAAACTGTACAACATTTTCAATTCCAAAAAAATGTTATATTAAGTTAAAAAAGTTATATTGTCATAGATGGTAAATATTTTTTTAATATAGCATATTTATGTGATTTACCCTTTACAAAATATGTCATAGACTTCAAATTCATCCTTTAGCCTTGGTATCTAGTTAAAGCTAATTGGGTGTGAAAACTCAAGAAATTAACTCAACGCACAGAGGAGCAAAGTTCATTTTCCTTACAGATTAAGGCGACATTTTTTGTGTCTCTCTAAATTTGTAGTCATGGTATTATTTGTTTTGTTATGGAAAATGAAACGTTTCCTTTAGCACGAGGTCATTCCAAACCTCAAATTAATATGGTATATTCATTATCATAATATAGTATATGAATAATATCTTTGAAATATATCTTTTACTAGGGCCTTTCACTCAAGAGGAGATAGTCTAATTCCTCTCCCTAGTAAAACACTTTTAACTAGCTAACGTAAATTCAAGAAGAAAATCATAAATGGTGAAGAAAAATCATCCACAATATGTAGACACCCTTTTATTCTCATTGAGATAGGTTCCGGGGCATGATGACTTGACATTATCATGATCCTTCCTCTGACTTATTACAGACAATTTATTCATAGTTCTAGACTCAACGATGACAACTAAACATAAGAATTGCACTCATTGGAGAACTTAATCTAACACCTTACGACATCACATATCATTATTATTTGATATGATAAGAAAGATGCTCGTAAATTTCAAAATGGATTTGAAACCTCAATTGCACTAGACAATATATTAAGTTGAGTTGAAATCCTACGCTCTAACAATATAAATGATATTTATATAATTAGATCTCCACAAAGACAATTTCTACCATACGTAGTATTCTAACTTTAAAATGTTTATTTTATTTTTAATGAGATAAATTTTTAGCCACATAAATATTTATAACTTGTTTTAAAGCAAAAGTTTTTCTCTCATAAATTTCGTGTCAAAACAAATAAAATCACATAAATTGAGTCCGGTGAAGTATTAGTAATCGATAAATATGACACTTAAACTACCATAACTCGTGAAATTATACTCATAATATATTACATTGTCAGGTTATGCTACTTATGTGTATGTAAAAAAATAGTAACCGTTTTGCATGATATATAGAATATGGAGTATTGTTAAAATAGAGATATGGAAAATCTATGTGCAGATAGGAAAAATTATTTTTGCAGTGGGAAAAAGGACAATATTTTCAGTTCTGAGTTAGCTGATGTAATGCTCACTAACAACTCTGACATATTAATTACATTATTTTAATTGTATGATCCATAGAATTTATCTTTGGATTCACTTCTTCCTCTCTATTTTTTCACCCCTTAAAATATGGTTGTATTCATTCTCAATTGGCTTCACATCTGTTTGTAACAATCTAATTCGCTAGTGATATTGTTTATTTTGAACATAAATTTGCACTGTTTTAAAATGTTTCACTAGTATATAAGCATGAATACTTATATATCCAATGGCTCTCCTATATTTTACTATGAGGGACTTTCTTATCCTAAGTAGTCTTTGTGTTGTTATGTGATCACAATTAATTTATTCGTTGATCATATAACTATTATTTTGCTTTCCTTTTCGAATCCTTTTCATATTTAATTGGAATAACATGATCGGTCTTCAATTGTCTTCTCACCCGATGTCATTTCCCTTTTGATAATTTTTTTAATAACATAGTTGATCGTTAAATATCTAATAAGTTCAAATTTAAGTTGGATCATAAGTTTTTTTTTCACTTAACCCTCCTATTCATGACTCCACCTTACATAAATTCAAAATTCAAATTTTATGTTTTTACCGTTCAACTCCTTACATTTTCAAAATTATGAGGTCAAAATTAAATTTTTATAGGAAATTTTAATTATTTCTATTCCATATAAAAAATTAACACATATTTCAATTGAACTCATATATAATAATACTCTCCATCCCAATACATGCCACTTGTCACAACATCACATAGAAGAATCTCATCTACTACTAGTTGTTAGGGAGCGTTCATCATCTTTTCATCATTAATAAAAAAAATTAAATTTCTATTAAAACTATTAACATCAAAAATAAATATTCATAAATTTAAATTTATCGAACATCAATACTAAAAGGGGCAATGAATAATCAGCTTTAAACAAAGGTGTAGTAGTACTGTCTTATATATGTCCAACACGTAACCAGACGAACCGTTTGGGTCTGCTTCTGTCTCTTTGACGCTAAATTACCAACGCACGTGGGGACATCTACCTAATCTTTTTTTATACTTTTTTGGAATTGTGTTTGACTGGGTATGATACGTTGGTGTTTATGCATTTAAATATTAAAATAAAAATACTAAGTGCATATATTAGTGGGTATAAGTTGACAAGAATGTGATCATTACTTTGGTTTAACTCTTGTAACCATTATTGCCATGATCTATCACTAATTCCACCCATTATTCTACCTCTTTATTTTGGTAACCTATGTAACTTATAGGCCATTCACTTATCAAATTTACTATCCATTATCTTCTTATCTATTTCAAGGAAAAATTCATCACATATAAATAGTGGTCTTCCTTTGGGTTGATAAAGTGGAAGAGAAATAGTGTAAGAAAACGTGAAAAGTTTATATTGAGGTTAGTAGTGAAAGAAAGAGTTGAGACATAAAAAAATATTCTAAGTTTTCAACTATATTCACTATACAAACAAGAGAGTAATTATTTGTTGAAGAAGGTGTTCTCTCGTGGAGTTTTGAAATCTTCAACTAATTCGGAGTTGTTTGAGTTGTAAGACGTTGTTGGGCTGTTGTATCCTGGAGGGAACAAGACAAGAGTGATACTGCTGGATCAGTGTAGATTATGCCGCAGTGAGCTTGAATCTCCTTAAAGAGAGCGAGATATCTGCGTCTTAGCCTAAAAATTTGTTTATTCATTTTTGTCATTTTATTTCAACTGTAATTTATTATATTTGTGATATAATACACCAACACGATATCTAAATTATAATTTTTTAAAGAAATTATGATTTAAAGCAATTCATAGAAAATATATGATCATAAATTAAGATAAAATGAAAATTATAAATTCTATTACAATTATTTACATGATATGTGAATCGGGTTTGTTTTAGTTTTAGATTTAGTCGAACTTAAAAGAATATATATCTATTTCCTGTTTTGAAATTATAGTTTTAATTTTTCACATAAGATATAATTTAAGACGGTAAATATTTTGATACATTTAATATATTTTAATCTGAGACGACAAAATTAAATATTTTTTTTTTTGGTAAAATGACAAATTATATAATCATAAAAATATATCATTCTTTTGGATAGGGGTGTTCATGGATTGGTTTGGATCGGTTATTGGTCAAAACCAAAACCAAACCAATTTAATCGGTTTTAAAATTATCAAAACCAAACCAAACCAAATATAATATACATTTATCGGTTTGGTGATTATCGGTTTCGGTTTGGTTTGGTTCGGTTATTCGGTTATTAACCATACACAAAAATAAAAGAAACAATTTATTTAAAATGTGAAAAAAGTGACAACAATCCATTCAAAATGAAAAATAGTTATAATGACTTAAATTACTGAACTTTCAATCACTAAATTTACTCTCAATAAAGCTTTAAAATTCACTGTATTGGCCTAGAAGGAAGAGACAATAACATTTTCAGTCCCACAAAGAATTGTCATAGACACTCATATACATGAAATCGATAAGATAAATATTTCATCTGGACATTTTTGCTTTCAATAAGTAAATTATAAAGAAATTTTAATGAAAATATGTATAAGATCTTTAAAATTGCTTATAAAAATAATATATTAAGTATGTATATTAATAAAATATATGTATATAATTCATCGGTTCAGTTCGGTTATTTCTTCAGATTTTTTCGAATAAAACCATAACCAAACCAAATACTATCGGTTTTCAAAAATCTAATATCAAACCAAATCAAACCCAAATAAAATCGGTTTTATTTTACCAATTTGGTTTGATTTTTCGGTTTGAATCGGTTTTTATCCAAACCGTGAACACCCCTACTTTTGGATTAACAAAAAAGAAAAGATTATTAACATAAATAGGATAGGAATATAAGAAATAATGTTTACATGGAAGCTGCTATTTGTTCGAACTTTTTTTAATCTTTGTTGGAATTATGTAGAAAAAACAATCTTAAAAAATTTGGGACTAAAAGCATGATAATCATTGAATAAGCTTCTCTGATTTGAATTGGATTAAAGTATGAAATGAATCGTTTTCAAATAATCATTGAATAAGCTTCTCCGATTTGAATTGGATTAAAAGTATGAAATGTATTTGCACCATTATTGTATCGTTTTCAAATAAAGTCATTTCTACGACAACATCATGAATGGTACATAGCAAATAATGCTCAATACACGAACAATTTTCATCATATGAAAGAGGTTCAACCGTTCAAGGTCTAATTATGAAACCATTTTTAAAAAAAGAATAAATCAAAATATTGTTGCTATATAAAATACAAATTCAAAAGACTGTCGATGTGTTCCGTCAAAATATTATACTTTGAATTATTATTTTTAAATGTAGATGTATGCGAGGACGATTCCTTTCTGTTTGTAAAGCAATGTCCTACCCCAATCAATGAAAGAAAATCTCAAAATGAAATCAAAGACTGTACCTTTTTTCATCTTCTTGCATTGCAGTGTACTATCCCCCTACCCCACCCCCAACTACTAGAATTATCATAACAAAAAAAAATTTTAAAAAATCTCTGTTCCATATTTATATTTGTTTATTACTGACACCATATATGCCATAACATATTATATCATCAGCCCCATGGACAGTTACTTAGAATTATTTCTTTGTCACCAGTATATAGTTACACCTCTTGTACTATTTTTATTCAATATTCCAAGAATGCCCTTTTTCTCTTAAGAGGTCGTTTGGTTGATGAACAAGTTAATTATATCAATTGGAATCACAATGATGGGATTATAGTACGTACATAATTAAGTCGACGTAAATTAGAATTGCAATCACAATAATGTTTGGTTGATGAACAAGTTATTAAGTGAATATACCTTGGTTTTGATAAGTACGATTGGTTTATGAGACTAAATATGGGATATATATGTGTTTGATTTTACAGTAATTAGGATGCATTTTTATTTTTTCAATTCTAACCTTATACTTTTTAAAGGACAACTTGGAGAGAAGTGTCTTGAAGAAGGGTATTACGTGTCTTTTTGGTGTTTAATCCTGGGGTCATTATTATTACTCATTTGAAATGGTATAAAACTAACACTATAAAGGGTTCATTTGATTGGAAACAAGTTATTCCAAGATAACTAATTTTAGGATAAGTTATTCTAGAATAAATTATTCCATCGTGTAATATATGAGATAATTAATTCCATTATTATGACAAAAAATAGTGAAGTAAATAATCCAAGGACTACCTAATTAGGGGAGGACCTACGTGGGTGTCAAGAGGGTTCACCTGAACCCATCGACAAAAAAATACACTATATATAAGGTAAATTTTCAATATTTACGTAGACATATGAATTTTGAACCCCCTCATGAACAAGAAGCAAAGTGTGGTGCAGTGGAAGATCTCCTTAAAGATTGACCCTTGCATTCAAGGTTCAAATCCCAAGAAAAAGTGTTGAAATAATAAATTTAAACCACAAAAAAACCGAAGGGTCTCATTCCCAAAGGCTAAAAATCACTTTTCATCTTCCTAAATCACTTCATTAGTTCCTTCACCACTGTACCTTATTCCTCACACCAATTACGACTCATAATTATGTTACATCTAGGTTTGCTACTATATCTACCAGAATTGAATTAACACTTCTCAAATTAGGCTAGGCCTCTCCAGCTAAGCCAGGAGCCGATCAGAGTCCTAAATGCACTAGCGATTGACACACGAGAGAATAGTATCCCGAATTCCTTAGCCTGGTATCCTATCACGAAGTGAAATTATTTATCATTTATTCTGAAATTATTATCTCTGATTATACGAACCAAACAACCCTTAGTAGTAATTGTTAGTACTAGATTTTTTTTAAACTTAAACAGTGTCTCAGTCTCTTCACTACTCTCCTGCAGACAATTCTATTTAGTACAAATGGGGAGTACTGTTAAGAGTCAGATATCACAAACAGACAGTAGATGGATAGATTTGATGAAAAGAGCACCATGGGTAATAGCTAGGGTTTAGTTAGCTAGGTTTCAGATTAGGTCCTTTACATTATGTAAATAGGTTTTCCCACTTTGTGTGTATACATGAAAATGCTAGAAATGAGTAAAAGTTGAATTTCATGCACTCATAACATTATCCCAAGAAAGTAAAATAGAAATATCACAATCACTTTATTTATAAAGCAACTATAGATAAGTGTTCTATATTTTGTCTCAATTTACGTGATATTTTTTTTTTTAATTTGTCGTTAAAGATGTCAACTTTCGTTATTTGATAATTATTTAATAACATTAATCTCATTTTATTTTATTAGATTTGACTTAATACTTTATTGTGAAAAAATAAAATAAACACTGCAATGACTTTGATAAGGACAATTTGATAAATATAACAAAGTTTTTTCTTATTTATTAAATTTTATGCTCAATCAAACGATATGTTATATAAATTATTGAAGAAGTATATGATTTTAGTTACATAAAACTGATTATTTGACAAAGATGGTAAATAGTTGGGTGACCTCTCCGCTAACACTTTTTAATATATCCCACCTTTCAAGAATGTTTTCTCAACCCTTTTTCCTCATCCCTTTTGATTTAGGGACTATCAATACTTCATCTCAAAGAGGACACCAATGACTTTACATTCACCTATGTAGTTTTAAAATATGCTTTCAAGTAGATTTGTTTTCTAAAAGGGAATGAACTAGAAAGGGGAAAAGCAACATGTGTCATGCTTTTGTTTACCATTTAGTATACATTAAAGAAAGTGACTTCCTCAATTAAACTAGCTTCATCATCTTCTCATATGCGTCTCTTTATATTTTGTCTTGTTTGATGAAAATTCTAATTTCATTACTGCTGTCGCAATTTACACCAATTTTATACAAAAAATACATTTAATACCTATATAATCTATGCAGTAACTTAAATCCACAATAAAAAATTAAAGTCTAGTGGTATCAAGAGAAAATTCATTACTAAGAAAAAGAGATTTTTCTTATTGTTAATTAATAAAAAAAATTAAATTATAAAACATGATTTTTTTTCACTATGTAATGAAAAAAAAATATTAAAAATTAAAGCTAATAACCCCCCTATATAACTTAGAAACTTTTTGGTTATGAGAGTAGTTAAGATCCACCAAATCATGAAAAAGTAGGGGGTGTGAAATAACAAACCTTTACTTACTACTCCCTCCGTCCCTATTTAGTTGTCCATATTTCCTTTTTTAGTTGTCCCTATTTAGTTGTCCATTTTGACAAATCAAGAAAGGACAACAATTTTTTTCCTATTATACCCTTATTTACACTTCTTGAAAATTTCTAAAAGTGTATGTTGTTTCCCTCCAATTTATTTCACTTGAATTCAAAGAAGTGGTTGTAATTTTGAAGTGAAAAGTTGTCATAAGGGTAAAATTGTAACTTCACTGTGCTAATCATTGTTGTCTTAATCTGTGTGTCATTTCTAAAGTGGACAACTAAAAAGGGACGGAGGGAGTATTTGTGTAGTAAATTTAGAATGAGGTCATGTTTTATTTTAAGCACTGCAAAATGGTACTTAATTACTTTTTTTACCGACTTATAGAGATGTTAAATTTCTAACCACTTTTTTTTATATATATAGGCTATAGCCTATATGTAGTATTATTTGGTTGTAAATCTAACTCCATCTTTGGATAGCTAGCTACTTCACGGAAGTCAGTGTACAATTTTTCTTGTTCTGTGTGATGATGACCTAATTCTTATCAATTTCTTCATCTAGCTATATAGGTCTTCTTAGACTCACTCAAGAGTTACTACTGTTGAACCCCACAACCACTCATCATCACAATTGTCATCTTAACGATTATTCGATATCGAGTTGTTTGATAGAGCATGTAAGAATAGTATTGAATACAATGTGTTAGTGATGTCGATATTAATAATAATGAGATTTAGTTATGATACTTATTCATTGTATAGTTTAGTGTAAAAAAAGACGCTTATATCATTAACCATGTGTTTTCATGCATTAATAATCATTATTAAACAAATTTCATTGTTTGCAATGTATATATATGGTCTCCGTATCAATTTATTTGCCATGTTTTGGCTTGATTGATTTGTTTTGATGGAAATAGACGAATGTCATCACGTTCATTTTTAGGTCATGACATTAGCAAATAAAAGATTTAATAATACACTAATACTTATATTAGTTTCTCTAATACATCCACCAAACAATCCTTAACTTTTTGTTTTTTTTTGGAATTCTTGTCAATTTTATCTCTGAATTATTTTTGCACAAAATACCCCTTGCCACAAATATGTAACTCAAAAACAACATACCATTAGTTAAGTAGCTCAAAAATACTCTCCTGACTCTAACTATTACTTCTACTTAAATTAAAATAGTCACCCTAAACTAATTGAAATGGCTAATTAATGTGTTTTTGAGTTGATTATTAATGGTGATCAATTGCAAATATTTTCATACCTCTTTACTATGTTATTATTCCCTCTGTTTCAATTTATTATACTTTCTTTTCAGCTTGTTTTAAAAAAATATTACGTAACATTGTTTGTACACCACAAATTTTAGAGACATGATAGTACATTATAGTATATTTTTTTTTAAGGGAAAAGACATAATATTCCCCCGAACTTATCCGCATAACTTACTTTAGCACTTTAACTATACGGGTGTTTAAATACCCCTCTTAACATCTTTTAAGTATTTTTTTTCAACCCTCCCATCACTAGCCCAGTTGAAGGCAGGGTGTTGTTGAGTCACACGTGTTTTTATTCGTCCACATGTATATTAACTAAATTTCTAATTAATTACTTAATTCTCCATAATAATTTTTTTTTATCACTAATCGTCTTCCCCAATGTTTGTCACCTTGTCAACAGCAACTCTTCTTTTTATAGTGAAATTTTCTTCAACTTTTCTTCTTCCATTATATAATAATTTTCTCTTTATGTAAAGAATTAAAAAAACTTCTCCAATTTTCTTTCTTTTCGTAAGAAAATAGGTTTCAATATTCCATTTGTAGACATCAATTTCCACATTAAACCAACAACTCCTACACCCACCATGATTATATCTAAAATTGAGCCAAAAACTAAACTCATCGATGAATTTACCCCTCAATCTACAAATTATAATTCAAATTTCAATTGCAATTCTAGTTCAGTTTTTAATTACATCATATCACCTTCCTCGAAAATTAAAAAAATTATTTACATAAAAATGTTAATTTATCAATGAATTGGACAAAATCTCCACAATCAATTTTTTGCCAACAATATCTTTGAATTTTTTTTAGTGAAATTCGGGTTCTTTTTTTTATAACTCTTTAAACTCATAGATCTAATAATCTTTTTTTATGTCGAAATTGGTGTCAATGAATCAAACACCAAAAAATTTTGTCAAAGAAAAACAAAAAAAAAGAAGAATAAACAATTAAAAAAAAAAAAAAAAAAGAAGAAGAAATGTGAAAAAAGTTACAGTTTGGAGTAAATGTTTACCTTGAACTGAATGAAAATAATAAGAAAGAGAAAGAGTCTTGAGAAAAGAAAAAGAAAGGAAGAAGAAGATGCAAAAAAAACTAACAGAGAAGAGAGTTAATTGAAAATAAATATTTAAAATTAGTAAAATAAGTTATTAAATATGTCGTCCAATAAAAAGATGACATGTGTTAGTTTTTTGGTTTTTTTTCTGTCTCACGCGCTTTTAGAAAGTTGGTGATACAAATTTTGTCACGTCACCCTTTAAGGGATAATTAAATTCACTTCAAATTAAATTAGGGGGGTAAACAAATACCCGTATAGTTAAAGTGCTAAAGTAAATTGTGCAGACAAGTTCAGAGGAAAATTTATGTATTTTCTCTTCTTTTTTATAATTTAAAATGATAAAATTTAAACTTTACTTTTTGAAACTCCAACTCATGTTAGTCAAACAAAGACATGGAAATTTAAACAGATGGAGTATTTTTTTGGTAACTAACATAAATGGAATTCAATGTGGTCTAACCAAATAGTAGTTATGGTCAAAAGTTAAAGAGAATAATTGTACCAAGACATCCCAAGTCTTATAACATTGGCTCTGAATTATTTGTCTTAGGTCATGATGGTGATCAAGAATAGTAGATAGGTGCATGATACATGGTAAATTGGCATGCATGCACAAATTATATTAGGCATAATACATAAAGAGGACCTTTAACTTGACATCAATTCACAACTATGACCCTAAACTTTGCCAGTGCACAAGTAGGCACTTCAACTATCCAAAAATTTAACAATTAAACACTCTAATCCTACATGGCAAAGTGCGTGAAACACACTTCATTTAGGCGCGTCAGTGGTAAAAATAAAGGCCTCCAACGGTAAAAAAAGGCATCTTCACAATTTTCTGCTCATTGAAATGACATCAAATTTTTTTTGTCATTGTGGAAAAAGAGCTTTAATGAAGATTTCTTGGTCCGTAAATAACCCAGGTCGCTGGTTTCTTGGATGTGAAGATGGTCGGGTAAGGTTTCATTTTAGATGACCTTTTTTTTTGTTTAAATTCTAGCATTCAAGATACAATTTTATGATTATTTTGTTGCTTCTTAAACAGGCTGGATGCAAGTTTTTCAAGTGGTGCGAAATTGATTATAACGAACAAGCTAGAATTGTTATTTCGGGATTACAAAAAAGGATAAGACAACATAATGAAGAAAAGGAAAAAATTAGGAGAAAATATCGAGTTTTGTTGATCGTTGTGATCCTATCTTGGATTTATAGAGAGTTCTTTATGTAGTGATTGTTACGTATGTTGATTTTGGGTACTTTGGTTGGTTGCAAGAGTCATTTTGGGATCATAATGTAGTTTTCTTTGGGTTGATAACGGCCTACTGTAAAGAAGTTTTTAAGTAAATGGAAATGAAAGATTGTAAATTAGTTGTTGAATAATTGTATGTTAGTTTTGCAAACGTATCTTGATACTCCAAAATATTTGTAGACATAACTTCTGCTGCTAATTGACAATTTTTGGATGTAATTGGAGAAGAACAAACACTAACGAAAACAAAAGAACTATATTGACACAGGGACATGTAATAAAGGTGCTATGATATTCTTCAAAAGCTAGTATAATTGGCAAAACAATTGGCTCTTGAAGATGTTTATGTGGAGCACAAAAGCAACACCAATGTACAATTGGCAAAACTCATGTTTCTTGCTTCAATGCTGCTGTAACCTACAGATAATAGAGCAACTTGTATGCTTTTTGTTTTAACAACAGAAATTAAAAGGAAAATCTTATAATATAACAGCAGCTCCGCACATATTACATCAATCAGTAAAATAGCTCGCATCCACATACTACATCAATAAAATAGCTCATACCCATATGAAGCTATATCTAATAAAACAAGTCAAACTCACATAGTATGTACTAAACATCAATAAGGTTTTCCATAACAAACACCAAAAAGCTTTACAAAAGATCAACTTAACCTCCATAAAACATGCCTCATAGCCATAATAACCTTAAAAGAGTTGTCTAAAGGCAAATATACATCAAAATATCCAAAAGTACATCAAAATGATCAAAAGTGGAATAATTTATAGGCAAATCTAAATGCCACTAGCACTGTTTTATGTGAATTATGCCTTCAAAAAATATATATCAAAATAAGCAAAAACAGAGTTGTCCAAAGTGTAACCATATCACTAGCATAATTGAACTCTCATGGTACCCATTTAGATTTGATTTGATTTTTTTTCCGTTGTTGCATTTGTTGAAGCTGATTTCCCGTCATAGCTTCTTTTCCTTTCCATTTCAAACCAGGTGGCTTGAATCCAAGATCTACATTTGTTTGTGATGCATCCTTTAATGTTGTCCCACTTGAGATAACTCTTTCACTTGATCTCCCGGGCTATATAATTCATATACATTAGGTTACCTATACATTACTCTTTATATATAAATAAAGATGAAAAAAAAGCAAGTTAAGAACACACATACATTAATGACTTGTCTTCCAGATTGTATATCTGTGTAAACACCAAATCCAACATCTCTTCTACTCTTCCTTCCAAATGAAGAAGATGCCCTTGTAGAAGAACTATTTTTCTGCTTTTTTCTTCCTTCAACTCTTGAAGTTTCTGGACATAAAGAAGTGGAATGTTGAGTGCTAGACTGACTCACCGATGGTTGTGAGGGCTGTTGACGAGGTTGTTGAAAAGGCTGCTGATAGGGCTGTTGAAAAGGCTGTTGACAAGGCTGTTGCGAGGGCTATACAATAAGAAAAAGATTTAGAAGTCTAAAAATGATTATGTAGAAAAAAAATATCAAATACAGTACTTACCACTGATTTACAGGTCCTTTTATTATGCCCAACTTGATGGCATTTGGAGCATGTCATTTTTACTCCATTTTTTGATGCTTTCCCCCACTTTTTTTTTCTTGGTTCATCTTTATCTTTTCTTCTACATCTGCCTGGTCTTCCGGGCATTGGCTTGACTTCAGGGGGCTCTATTTGTGGGTTATTGGTTTCCGGCCACATTTTCATATTAGAGATAGGCTGTAAGAAGTACTTATAAGCACGTAGGAATGTATCTTTTTGGTACCAATGCTCTACATAATTTTCTGGTTCTTGTCCAATGTGATACAAGGCACAAACTAGATGTTGGCAAGGGATACCTTTCAACTGCCATAACCTGCAACTACATGTTTTATTAGCCATATTGACTATGTGCCTATATTCTCCTTCCAGAATCTCAAATCCAGTGTCATGGTTCCAATTCACCTTTAGCTTCCTACCAATCTCTTTGTTTATTTCTAAAGTTAGTCTTGCCATGGGTGAAATGTCACTGATCCAAGTATCGACAAACTTGATCATATCTCCATGTCTATCCATCATTTTATGTCTAATATCTTCAAGCATACTAATCACAGATTTATGCCTAGGACCAACAATCCAAGAATTGAATGTTTCACACATATTATTTTCCACCACATCACACTTGGTTCTTTCACTAAAAAAAGCCCTACACCAATATTCTTTGTTATACTTAAGCAATGACTCACAAATGTTGTCACCAAGTTGTCCCAAATATGCAAACTGATCACTCAACTTTACTTCAAAACTAGCTTTGGAACACCTCCAAAATGCTTTTCTCCTTGCTTCACCTCTCCAAGTCTTTTGCCAATTTGCCCAAATGTGCCTTGCACACATTCTCCTTTCAACATTAGGAAGCAATCCATCAACAGCTGAATCAAGACCCTAGAAAATAAAATAAATAGATGAAGTTCAACATTAAACACCAAAGTAATAAGGACATAAAAGCAGCACCTTCAAGTTCAAACTTAAAGAAAATACACATATGCCTCAACTTTCAAAGTAAATAGACATGGCAAAGGATGTTACATCATAAAGCTTAAGTCCAATTTTAACAAGAAATATGGCAGAAAATTTAAAAAGCTGGCAGAAATCAGCTTCTTTTTTCAAATGATAAAAAAAAAAATTAGAAGAAGAAGAAGACAACAACACTATGTTTCTTGAATTTTAGATAGTGTTCTTGAGGTGTTTATAGTTTGTTTGTTAACAACACTAGTGTTTGTTTGTTCCCATTTATTTGCCTTAGGAGACTCTAGATATTAGAGGATAGATTAATAAGAGCTTCATACATTACTGATGGGACAGAAATATGAACAACTACACATAATTTTAACAGAGTGGATATATTGATGCTAGAAAGTTGCAAGCTTTCTATGTTCAGAAACACATTTTCCTAGTAGTTTAAAATGTGGTATGGTCATTCCCTGTTTCTATACTACAATATCACACATGCCTTATTTTTCTATACTACAATATCACATATGCCTCAACTGATTCAAAATTATAAATTGTAAATAAAAGATAAAACAAGTATAAAGAAGAAGAAGGCAGAAACAACTTATATAAACAAGTATAAACAGTTTAAAACAATACCTTTTGCATATCAGACATGATTGTTATGCCATTTCCGTCACCAAGTTGCAAATCTTGAATGAGATAGCTCAAGAACCAACTCCAAGAGTGTTTAGTTTCTTGGTCAACCACTGCCCAAGCTATTGGATACATTTGTTGGTTTCCATTTTTTCCAACAGCCACTAATAATTCTCCTTTACAAGCACCCTTCAAAAAACATCCATCCAATCCTATAATCTTCCTACAACCTTCAAGCCATCCGTTCTTCAATGCCCCAAAGCAAACATAGAAATATTTGAACAAGTATTTTCCGGGGATTGTTTCATTATCAGTTCTCACCCAACAAGAAGTCCCAGGATTCGTACTCTTAATCATATCAGCATAGTCTAACAACTTTGAAAACTCTAGCTTCCAATCACCCAAGAACTTGTTGATTACATTCATCTTTGCCCTATAACATATTGATCTTCCCACTTTTAAACCCCACTTCTTTCGTATTGTCTCTTGAAGCTTATGAACTCTAATATCAGGTTGGGATATTATTCTTTCCCTCATTTTTCTTTCCACATATTTGGCTGAGCATAATCTGTTCATGTTCTTTGTAGGACATCTGTGAACAGGATAATAATTTTTCACAGAAAAGTTTCCTGTATCTTTATCCAAGCTAGCAAATATTTCCCAGTTACATTTTCCTACACATCTTACCCTTACTCTATGAGGTTCATTAGGTTTAATTTTTAATTGAACCTTCTGTCGAACACCATAATTAGAGATAGCTTTTCTAAACTCAACTGCACTCTCAAATATCATACCCAATTCAAAGAAAGAAATGGAACAAGAATTATCATACCTCAATTTTTTGCTTTTTTCTTCTTGAAGGTAAATCAACACCTGGTTGTGCTAAAACATCTAGCTCTTCATCGCTATCTTCACTTGGTTCATCTGATGAACCAATGAACTCTTCATTACCTCCCAATCTACCAATATACTTGGCTGCCTTGTTCTTGAAAATATCCTCAAATCCCTTATCTATGCCAGCTTCTCCAAGCTCAACCTCTTGATTCTTGAAAGATTTTTTAATTCTCTTTTTTGACGTTGCAGCTTCATTCCTCTTTTCTTGTCTCAGATTTTCTCTAAAGGCTCTCAATTCTTCATCAACTTCACTATCATCCTCATCGGAACCCATCTAAATCTTCCTCTTCAAAGTCAAGAGAGTCACTATTTTCTTCCTCATTATCATTACCATCTCCCTCGTTTAAGGTCCCATTTATACCATCCTCAGGATGTGAAGCTTTAGAGGAATCCCCTAATTCTTGAATATTTTTTTCACCAGAAAATGTTCCCAAGACAGTGCTAGTAGTGGGCCCCCTTTCTTCAACATTCACATGCTTCAGATACAAATTGAAATAGGACCCACTCCACAATTCTTTAACACAATTGTATAGTTGGTTGTCACTTTCTAACTTCACAAATCTATGGGTAGTAGGGTCTTCAACATAAAAAGCTTCAATTTCATCATACCCAACATCTTTTGCATAAGATTTCATTTCGGTCAAAGAGAAGTGGTCCTTGTCTATGCTAAATATAATATTGTCCAATTTCGAAACATATCGACCTTTATAAAAGCTACCTCCATGGTGAAAAACAACAATAATGTGACCCATATGTTCAATACTATGAAAAAAAAGAGCAAATTTACAGTTGTGGTAAAAAAATCATATTTTTTATATAAAATTATCAAAAACGAATTTCAAAAGGGAAAATTAAACATACCTTAACTAAATTGAAGAAGAAGAATAGATTGACATCAAGTTCGTGAAATTTCACCACAATTCTCGAACAATTTTATCTTTGATTCAAAGGATGAAATGTAGGAACTTAGGGTTAGTGTTTTGTTGAGAAGAAAGAGGAAAATGTTGTCGTATGTTCTAAGCATAGGATCAGACATGTTAACTAATATTTATTTTATTTTTAGTTTTAGTTTTTTAATTGAAAAATCCACGTGTATTTATTTTAATTAGTTGTCAGCCACGTAGAAGCATTTGTATATCACGCACTTTGCCTGGGATATACGAGTGTTTAATTGTTTAAATTTGTGATAGTTAAAGTGCCTACTTGTGCACTGGCAAAGTTTAGGGTCATAGTTGTAAATTGATGCCAAGTTAAAGGTCCTCTTTATGTATTATGCCATTATATTATAAATTAATAGAAGTCTTGTCAAAGTTTTTTCACAATGGATTGATTTGACATGTCTTAAGGTAAGGCAAAGCCCTTTGCATTGTGTTAGCAAGTGGTAGATGAAGAAATGGGGAAAACTAAACCCACATTATCAAGTTCATGTCCCCACCCCACCCCCTATAAATTAAATGTGTATAAAAGAAAGAAATTAGGGTCCTTTAGGGTTTACATAGAGGAACACATAAACCCCACAACCATAGCAAATATTCATTTCATTGATAAATTTACTCAATAGTTGTACTATTGTTAGTAATAGTTGCACTATTCATTCTACTACTAGCCAACACTCTATGGCCTATTTTCTATTATTTTTCAACTAGCTTCTCACTACTATTTTTTATATGAGGTTTGAAACCCGCATTAAAGCCTGGATTAAATGTGGATCGGATATTGTAGGTCTCATTTAGGGGTGATGATCCAAACAATATTTTTTCCATATTCAGGATTCGAACCTACAATTTCTAGTTAAGCGTAAAGCAATCACATCACTACAATACAAATCATATTGGTCTATTTATCATTTCTATTCGTTTTAATTTATGTAATATTAATCTGTTTTAAAAGAATGTCATTTTTTCTCCTATTAGAAATAGGATAAAGTTAACTTTCAAATATCTTTTTTTATTCATAATAAAATGAATTATAACCACTTAATTATCTAAAATTTATCTTAAATCATAATTTTATAAGAGTTTTTTTTCTTAATTAAATTTCCTTGTCACGTTAAATAATATGATATAAATTGAGATCTGCGAATACTCACCACAAGTGTGTTAGCTTAGTGTTCTTTTGTGAATTTGGTGCTTCTTCCTAACGGCTTTCTGTCAGGTTACTGTTTTTTTGACTTGTAATACTGCCCATCTTTTTATCTTATTTTGATAATTCTAGTGCTAGTGTTAGTACTAGTAATAATGTTTTTTCAATGTTCATGATGCATGCCAACTTTTTGGCCTACCAGGCAATATAGTTATCTACGTCTTGTTAAATCCTTTGTTTGGCCCAATGTTTGATCTCATTTGAAAATTTTGATACAAAAAAAAATAATTTTCACATTATCTTGTTTCTCGGAAATAATTTCTCTACTTTCACAAGTTAGTAATAAGGTATGCGTAACCAAACAGAGTTGTGATGACGTTATAAATATTCTTTTTTCCTTATTCAGAGGTTTTGGATTTGAATTTTCTTATCCCTTAATGAGGGACTTCCTGATGTGAATCCAAATTTAATCGGGATCAATGTAGATAATGAACACAATATGTTATTAAATTGAATTATGCTATCTATTGTTAATTTAAAAACAACATTTGATTGAGTAATGAATGTCCAAATCTTGCTATATATGCTTATTAATCTCCATGCAATTTAGGAGTAGTTTCCATTTTCTTTCCTTTTATCTTTGACTCTACTGTATTTTTCTCTTATTTCATTAAAATACATTAATGGTCTGTCCTTTGTACACAAGTTACATTGGAGGAAGGAACTTAAATTATTGCACGACCATTTATTTCATATGTTTGCAATTATTTTAACCCCTTTCATTAAATTGGTCTTTGGTTCCTATATTTGCTTTAACTTTTGTGACTAAAGTACTTTTGACAACTTTATGTATCATAATTTTTTTTTATTTAATTTGTTATGTTCAAAGTTAAATAATTATGTGAAAACTAATACAAAATTTAAATCAAAGTTATTAGATTTTGTCAATTTCATAACTACAACAATGGCCCGGTCTTTGATCTTGCTTCAATTGGAGAAACCAAAAATGTTAACTTACGGGTGTGTTCGGCATGGAAGAAAATATTTTCTGATTTTTCATGTTCGATTGATCAAATTTTTTGAAAAAAATATTTTCATTAATTCTCAAATTATTTGACTATGTTTTGACGCCTTGTTTGAATTATTTTGAACATCACAAGCAGTTGTGGGTTGTCAACTGCATATGATATAATCAAGCTAAGGAAGCCAAGTGTTTCTATCATTGTAAGACGCTTGTCGGCAATTGACTGTCACATGATTTATAAATCTGCAGCCTAACTTAAGTGTAAATTCGAATTGTGTATTCTAAGTACTAGGAAAAACTATAATAGAGTGCAGAATCTAAGTTTAATGTCAAGGTGTTCTTGTAGTGCCAAGTTTGATACGATTTGAGTGTTCTTGTATTCACTATAATTAATATAAGTTGGAAATCAAGTTTTCTGTAAACTTCTTGTGTTGTCCTCATTTCTATATTTCGTTGGCTTTCATATATTGTTGCTTACAATATTAATCCAAAGTCTTAAAGGGTTATTGCCTAAATTCGAGTTAAGCCAAAACAATCTTAAATTTGGCCAAGTGTTTGGGAAGGCTAGAGTCAACATAGGTATTGGCTAGCGCACAAGATTAAATCAATGAACAAATTAGTGTTCAAAGATAATGAAGCCTTTCGAACTAAATTTGTCAAAGTATTGAAGGAAAAATAATTCATCACGCAGAACTGTCTTGCGTTTGACTATTGCTTCTTCTAGATCAACTCGTGACAAATCTTCTAAGGTGAAAATTGTCGAGCCCAAGACATTTGTGGGAATAAGGAGTGCCAAGAAACTCAGAAACTTCTTAAGGGATATGGAGAAGTATTGATCCCCAATCAATATGGTGGTGGATTCAATATTGAGTTTGCGAACTTGACAAATCCAGTATTTTGAGATGTAACACTATACATTTGTACAAAGTATTTAGTCGATGATCTATCGTAAAACAATCTTTCTATCTTATAAATATAGAAATAAAATTTGTGTACATCGTATCTTCTTTAGACTCCACTTATAAAATTACTTGAATATATTTTTAATTATGAAATTCACAACATATTCTTCCAATTGGAAATTCACAATGTTTAAATTTCTAATAATTAAGCATCCAACTAAAAATGTTGTGTGTTGGGTAAGGACTAGTTGGTTTAAGTTTGGTCTAGTGGCATGAGGACAAAGTTAACAGACTTCCATGCTTGATATATCCCCAATGCTTATTAGTCCTTTTCACTTTTAACTCTGGAGACATCCTTTAAGCTATTTCTTGGCAATCCCATGTTACTGGTTGGGACATTTGTCTTTATTTTGTGTGAGTTCTTTCAACATCATTATCCTTCCCTCTAAATTAATAATTTCATGTAGTTCCAAGGACCAGAATCCCATGAACTAGTCATACATTATTATATGTTGTGGACCTATTTCTAACTATATGACATACTTTAATTTCTTTCATGTTCATGATAAAGGAGGTCGTTTGGTATAGGTGGTTGAAATTATGCATATATTAGTCAAAATTTTCATTTAAAGAATATATATTTAAAGTTGGACAGTTTTAACAAAGTTTATGTCTTTGGTGTAGTGATAATTCATTCTCTTTGAATGAAGGAGTTTTGAGTTCGAACTCCGTCACTGCTCCAAACCAACTACCAAACAACTCCAAAGGAGTCGTTTTAATGTAGAGAGACTGGTTATGCAGAGTTCACTTATTCATGTATTATTTATTTCATCTTCTATCATGCATCAAATTATAATATATAAATTCTTTCATAACCTATACATGTATTAATTATGTGAATTTTTAAATTGCGCAAGTCAAACACTATACTAATTTTATTTATGAATAAATTACTTTTTATTAGCAATTAAACATAATATTACTTATATAAAATTTAATAACTATACAACTCACCTCCAAATCAACTATCAAACAACCCAATGGGTTTTGTCACACACATCCCCATATTTTTGTTCATTATGCTAAAAATAAAAATTTATTTTTAGCATATCAAGAGAATTATTTTAATTTTCTTATGTTTTACTTCCATTATTAATTATTTATTCTCGATATTACTTTTTAAGACTTAAGAGTTAAGACTATATATTAATTAATATAAATATTATGATAAAATACTTCTATTAATCATAATTTTTTTAAAAGGCGTGCAAAATTTAAAATTGACCAGTAAAGCAAATTGATTGAGCACGTAAATTTTACTTTAAATTCCTATGAAACCAATAGTGTTAAAAAATGCACAAATAATTAGATGGGATAATTTTCGTACTCCAAAATCCAAATCGATGGGTCATTTTCTTTGGGAAAGAGGAATTATTCTTATAACGGTTATTATATATATGTCGATCATTTCTAGAAATCTTACACTATCATTTAGTCGAAAGCAGATTACATATGTAATTTTTCGAAGATAAGAGTATTAATTGACTCCTATTGAACAAGGTTTGCTTTGTTACTGTCTTAAACATGCCTCTTCATGTTCAAACCTAATTTTTTACAGGTCAAACACATTAAATTCTTTTTTATCATTATTATAATGTGTGACATGAGATTCAATCACAACATTTTGATCAAACATAATATCATGTTAAAGTATATATGCAATTATTTTCATTTAATAACTTAAGCTTTTCAATAAAATATCATACATTCAATCTTTTTTCTTTTTAATTCTTCACCTGTTATTTGACATGTATATTAAGATCCAATTATATCTAAATTCACACTAGTATCCATTTAATCAACTAGAACAAAAAAGTGATTGGAGTGGGCAAGTATACATGTGCATGTGTGAGGTCAGAGGACACACACGAGTGTATTGTAAGGACATAAGGCAGGTAGAGGAACAAAACAAAAAATCACGGATTTTGAATAACACAACTACCAATGAGTAGATGCAAATAATGTCTGAGTCGGAATTTTTATTAAATAGATTTAAAATATAAAATAGTCGGAGGAAGTTCAACATTCATTATATATGCTTATAAATAATTTTAACTATATAAAATAGTATATATATATATATATTTTTCCATTGAAAGAGATTCAGATGAATTCCTCAATCGATTCTACCTAACTCCGCCTTTAATAGGAAAGTATAAAAAATCAAGTATAATAGTACAACATATTCTCTTGTCTAAGGTTGGGGTAACATTTGAAAATAATACACAATTCTAATAAATAATTCTTTAAATAAGGTGTCAAAAAGGGCACCCACACGTTTTCACTCAAGCTATTGAAGACCAAATAGCACAAAGATTGTCCTTTCCATCAAAATCAAAATCAAAATCCAACAAAAAAAAAAAACACGCATGGATCTCCTCATCTTTTCCGTGTAAGTTGTATCCTTACATCAAACTTTGTCTTCACTTATAACTAATCATCTCATCATCTTTTTCCTTTTTACCTCATCACAATAATGTTATATTCTCATATGCCACACCCCACCCACCTCCACCCCCACCACATACACTATCTTTGCCCAATTTGTTAGAAAATTAATATTAAACAAATAAAAACAATACTCTCTTCATCTCATTTTATATGATGTAATTTGACTTGACACGCTGTTTATAAAAATAAGGGATAAGGGTCTGAAAAATACCCCAATTTTGGTCGGATTTGTTGTTGCGATACTAAACTTTCATAAGGACCTATTGCCTCCCTAGACTATTTAATACCGTATTTTTTACCCCCTGAACTATTTAATTGTGTATTTTAAAGGCATATATGTGCCCACGTGGACACATTACTATTTATAATTTTGCATTATTTTTTATGTCCACGTGGGCAAATATATATGTTTAAAATACGGTATTAAATAGTCTAAGGAGGTAATAGGTCCTCATGAAAGTTTAGTATCGCAACAGCAAATTCGATTAAAGTTGGGGTATTTTTCAGACCATTATCCCTAAAAATAATTGAAAAGACTTTTGAAGTTTGTGGCATAAAACAATCTTTAGATATTTCTATGACTTAAATCATTTCATTAAAGGTATAAAGAGAAATTCTAAAGTTTAATTTTTTTCAATTATAGTAAGCTGACATTTTTTTTGAAACAGACTAAAATTCAAAGGGTTTCACATAAAATAAAACAGAGAAAGTATGTTTTTTTAGCATTGATCACGCATAACTTACGACTAGAAGGAAGAAAATACATAGTACTCCGATCCTTGATTGACTGGTTTATAAGGCATTCCGCACGATGATTAATAGGCAGAAGTACTCATTACCCCCCTGAACTTGAAGCTTTTTATACAGTGTACACCTAAACTAAATTTCGTTTTAATTACCCCCCAAACTTGTTTATTCCTCCGTCGCGTACACCTTTTTCGTCCACCTACTCCTGTTGGGACTACATGCGTGCGACAGCTGTCTAAATTGGTGATGTGGATTTCCACCTGGATAAATAATAGTCACCTGGATAAATTAATATTGCAAAAAATAAATTTCTTAAATTTAAAATTCATTGTTTAAAAGTTATTTTTGAATAAGGGCTGATTTCGTGGAACTCCTTTTGGATTTGGGTTTTTCTAGACATGAAGTTGGTCGATTAAATTTCAAATTTGTCTGAAATTCTTACCAAGTAAGTGTTAATCTTTGTTTCCTTTACTTTTCATTTACATTTTACCCTATTTTTCGTTTAAAATATGTCAAATATTAAAGAAAAATGAAGATTTTACGTTTTTTTTATCGCTGTAGCGTTATGATGTGGCAAAAAATTACTTCCTCACGTGCCTAGTAGAGATTGTTGTCAATTTCTACGCCAGATGGACGAAAAAGGTGTACGCGATGGAGGAATAAACAAGTTCGGAGGGGTAATTAAAACAGAATTTAGTTTAGGTGTACACCGTATAAAAAACTTCAAGTTCAGGGGGGTAATGAGTACTTTTGCCATGATTAATACAATCTACACATTTGTCGAGACATGATTTAGACAAAGTAAGTAGCTTGTGCAAAGGGAGTTGCATGTCCGCTCAATTATGATCTCCTTTTTATTTGAAGTTTGTTGTATATGAATGAATCTGAATAGATCAGTTAATATTTAAATTTTTTGAGATGGTAATACCTTAACATGGTGTCGAAGCAAGAATATGTTATTATTGGTTAAAGTCTTACCGCAACCTAATGAAAAAAAAGAGCATGCTTTTGATTATGAAAACGAAGCAACTCAACACATAAGATGAGAGGGCATGTTGAGGATATAACTAAACAAATTAAAGTATGATATTTCTAATCATTTAAACTTTTAATCCATATTGTTAAACAATTGAATAAGATTTGACATATTATTTTTATGTCGTGTAATGATGGGTGAAGTTGTGCACTAGTATAACTCAGTACTAAGCTTGCATTTGAGTATCTAATATGAAATCATGATTTAAAATTTTGTTCGATATATCTATATGTTTTTGTATATCCATATTCTATATCCCTTTTTTACCCTTTTCGTGTGACTTACATTCTTGAAATTTGTAAAGCAATTTAATTTTGAAAACATTCTATGGAAAATAAGAAACTTTGAGGGATATTTTTGATTCGGCATAATATATTAACATGACCAGTAGCTTGGTTTTAGTGTACAACTATGCCCTCCAACTTTGAGTGTGCACAAGTAGACACTTAAACTTGTATACAATTGAACAAATAGACACATATGTCCTACATGACATAATATACGTAGGACGCTGTGTTGGATACAAAATTGCCACGTAGGATGCCATGTAGAACGAATGTGTCTATTTATTCAATTTTATACAAATTTAAGTGTCTACTTGTGGACACACAAAATTAAAGATCATAGTTATAAACTAACATCAAGTTAAAGATTATGTTTATGTTTATGTATTATGCCTTTGATTCCCCAAGCCCCCCACCCCATACTGTTTCCCTCTATAAAAGAACTTTATTGAAAAATATATTACCAATGAAACCAATGAAATGCTATTAATTGTTCCTCTTTTGGCAATTCAACTACCTTCCATTTCTTGAATGAGTCTTTTATGTGTATATTAAAAACATTAAATGTATTGCAAGTTTAATTTCCAAAGTTTTCCTTTGAACATCATGACATCAATGTATTACAAATAGTAGCAAAAACCAGAAATTTTGATAAAGATACTACAAATTTAATATTCAATATTTCATTTGTATACCATATAATTTTTTTACGTAAATTATTCGATCGACTATTAAATTTTACTTTTCACTTTTGTACTAATTAGTTGCAAGTCTTAAAGTATTCTGTCCAAGTTCATTGTACTAATGAACTGTTGATGCTTTACATACTCCCCATTTTAAACTTATATATCTTAGTTTGACTACTTAAAAATATAAAGAAAATCTTATTATTGTGTCTAAAAAAAGCCATAATATATTAAAATTACTTTTTGAATCTTATAGTTCAAAATATAAATATGTCACATCCTATTTAAAAGCCTTGTTGAGGGTAAACTGTTATTTAAAAAAATATATATTTTGAAGCAGACTAAAAAAGAAGCAATTAAAATACATAAATTGTAACGGGAAGAGGCATGAATATATTTGTAAAACTTGGAATATTTCTTGAAAATAAAATGTGTGCTTCAACCTTTGTCACTAGAAGAATAACAATGATTTCAAGAGTTTTTCTCGTAAACAATTTCTTTACGTCATATGCAATAAAAGTAATATTTGTGTATTTTCTGTTCTTTTCAAACCCCGCCTACGAAATTAAGCAAAGTATATTATCGCGATTCAAAAATAATTATAACATAAAAAAAAAAAAGTGTTTCATCAAACCAAACCCTCACTTTTTTTAAATTTTGTGTATGTGTTTGAGGGGTAAATAAAGAACCCTTCTTGGCTGAACTTTATTTATTGATATGTAGTAGTACTAAAGTACATGGTAATTAATACAAAATAATTTGCGTATACGTTATAGTGATGGTATTAAAAAAGATGGGACCCTAAAAATACTATACTCAATATTTATTGAAGTTGGAAGTAACTGAAAATGGGTGGTGATGTTTATAAAGACTTTTATTCTTGGTGATAATTTTCAGTTGGGTAGTTTCCAATATAAAGTCAGAGATTTTCAAAGATTTTGACTAAGAAATAATCACTGAAAATGTTGTACATTCCTGTTACTTTCATTTATTATACTACCAAAACGTCTCCCACTAGGTTTTACTAAAATATGTGGGTAAAATTTTCACTTGTATTTTACTGCTTTATTTAATTAATACGTAATACATCGATAATCTGTTAAATTGACGGTCTACTTTACATAAAAGGGGAGCGATGAAATACATTATTGTTGTTGAAAAAACTTACTCGCACCTGGTGTATACACCAAACTAATGCAATTTCTATTATTATGTGATTTAATGAAGTAAAACACATGATAATTAATTAAGGTTTAGTAAAATGAACTATAAATTTAAACACATGGCATGCATGTATTGGATTGGTATATACACCCGGTGTGGATAAGTTTTACTCCATTATTGTAGTAGTTGAAACAACGGATTTTATCGCTATATTACAAAAAAAATAAAAAAAATCGATTTTTAAGATTTGTTTAAACTTTGAAAGATCATATTAATTTAAGGGTAAAAAGGAAAAAAATAATTAGTAATTAATTATATCCTTAGTGATATGAGAAGTTTATTAATTGATTTAGTAGAATATTCAGTTTCTAGTAATTTTTCTTAAGGAGAAGTCTGCTATTTTATTTATGTGCATATATAAAGACTTATGATTAGTAAAATTTATAAGATACAAATTTTCATTAATATTTTTTATTTTGTTGTTTGCATCTTTCTACAAAAATCGTAACAAAGAAATTTTGTGCTTTGATTGTTATATTATTATATTAAATTATCTGAAATGTTACTTTTTTTTGTCCATTTTTAGTTATAGAATTTACTAAAAATAATTAATTCTTTTACTTTTCTAGTTGAAAAAATTAAAAGATAGTTTATCATAAATATACGTTTTTTTTATATAGTAAAATCGTATTGAGATAATTTATTTATTTTTTTGTATAATGTTAGTATAGTCAAATCTTTTTATAATTATATTTCACTTTACTAATTAAGCTCTTTTAAAATATACGTCCATGTTTTATTATATTTTATCTTTTTATACTAGTATTTCATTATGACAACTAAAATAATTCAAATAAATAAAATTATTATAAAGAGATTTTGATAGTCCCTCTGTCCAATTTATGTGATACTATTCATTTTTCGAGAGTCAAACAGTTTAAGTAATTAATCGGAAATTTGCACATGTAATTTTCATTTTTTAAAAATGAAATTTATATATTTGTAAACTACGTAAAAATTACTATAAGTCACAATAATTGATAATTCAAAAATGAAAAACTTAAGGTCAAAGATTAACTTGTTTGAATCTTAAAATCTGAAAAGTGTCACATAAATGAAACGGAGGGAGTAGTATATATATTTAAATCCTTTAAATAAAAAGATCAAGAAGGATGGACTAATCATTGATGTTACTGTGTTACATACAAATAGACACCGGATACATTTCAAATTTCAATATACAATAATCAACAAAACAAAAATAAAAATAAAAATAAAAATACAATAATCAACAAGAAATAAAAGACAAATGAATTAGGTTGCTTTGTTGTGACATTTCATCATGATTCATGGGATATATCATGCACCAAAATTATTTGTGATATTGATATATCATGCACCAAAATTATTCTGTTAATTTTTTAAATAATTTTTCAGCAAGAAAAATATGTGTTGAATAAAAACATGTAAAAATGAATAGAGGAATTACTATAGAGTTAATATATTGCATTAAAATATTTTTTTTAATTAATTAAAAAGTCAATATGTTAGCTTGTTATAATCTGATTAAATTATATAAAGTGCTTCCATGGGCTAATAATTATACTAATTGACTGCTAAAGGTCTTAAAATTTTACTATAAATCTTCCAAATCCCAACAACACCAGTGTTCAATTCCCCATATAATATAAAAAGATTATATTAAAGTCCTAATATAGCAACAAGAATGAAAATGATTGTAGCAACTTTTGGTAATCACCCATATAATCAATTTGCTTATGCCTTATTTGGAAACTTAATTATATCTTCTACTAATCCCTCCACTCATTTTTTATTTGTCTTATATTTTAAAAGTATTTTTTTTACTTGTCACTTTTTAACATATTTAGAAAACATAATAATTTTTTTTTCTCTTTAACCTTTAACATTAATTACTTAATCTTCAAATTATTTTGCAAGACCTAAGAATGTGTAACGACCGGGTTCCATCGTTATAGAAATGCCAACGGGGAAAATTTGGGGCAGGAAAAACTTTTTCATAGTATTTGAATTTTTCCAATCTTGTCCAGATTTGAAGGAAATCGGAGTCACCAAGGTGTAGGGAAATCTGGTGGAGTAATTATGGTTTTGATTGCATGAGTAGATTGCTAACTTGTTAAGGAATTTGTATGACTTTACGGAACTGAATTCGAGCGAGTAGAACTCCCAAAATCGATCTTAGCGCAAAGGGTATTTTCTGAGTGTCATGGGTTAGAAGTGTGTTGTGAAAGGAAAATTTTGGAATTCGTTAAATAGCTCTCTGTTTCGTTTTGGCCGCTTTGGCGCTGGGTTTAGCCGCTTTGGTGGAGCCGCTACAACGGGATTAGGATCGCTGTGGCGGGTACGACGAGACTTAAAATCGTAGGTGAAAGACAAATAGCTCATTGGTTCAAGAATGCCGCTTTGGCGGGAGTTATTGCCGCTCTGGCGTCGCCGTTGTGGCGGGGTAGTGGCAGTTGTGGCGGACCCGATGCGAATTAAAGTCGTTAATAAATCCCTAAACGATCTCATTATGCACTTTTCGACTTTTAGAGCTAAGGAACGAACCCAGGCGATTTCTACTCATTTTTCACCATTCTTGAGGCTAAAAGGTAAGTTTTTCACTCCCCGAATCTGTTTTCGATTCGTAGAACATAATAAAATGGGTGAATATTAATGGGGGAGGGTTTTGATCTTGAATCTATGGTGGAAACAACCCTTAATTTATATAATTGGGATCATGGGTTGATCTAGGGTTTGTTAGATTTGTTGGTAATTCGGGTAATTAATAATTGTTTATTGATTCCCACATTATATTGATTGTTTGTAGACCAAGAACAA